>NC_139624.1:46980742-47206479 GCF_964638095.1 Poromitra crassiceps
TGTCAGTCCGACTCACACAGAATCTTCTAGAGCCACCATTTTGCACCAAGAGACAATCATTTCTCCACCTACAGCAGCTTCAATAGACCAGAATGCAACGCGGCCAGAAGACGTGTTGTGTTCTGAGTAAGGGGCACGACTCTCGCTTATTCTCAACTGGAAAAACTCTAATTCTCTTGCTTAAAGTGACTGCCACTATCACTATTGTTATTGCTCTCTCTCTTCATCTATACGTATAGCATGCAGCTGAATGGAGCATGTTCAGGCCCATTCTCTGTGGGTGGTCCAAAGGTATGGCGAAGAACAGTGTTGCCAACTTGGCGACTTTGGCTCTATATTTAGCTACTTTTCAGACCCCCCTGGCAACTTTACTTCTCAAAAGCGACTAGCTACAAATCTGGTGACTCTTTCTGACCATGGGAAGCAATGTTAATGTGTTGAATCCAGTTGAATCCCAACGGATTTTGCCTATAAGTTGGTGCAGGTGATGCAGGGTTTTCTCTCTCTCTTCTTCTCTCTGCCTGTTTGACACACACAGCGCTTCAGTGCAGCCCCTCCTCTCCTCCGCTGAGAGCAGCAGGATAGGGTTTGATTGTAATTTCTAACGGCGTATGCTGAATCTGGCCCATGCAGGCGTTGTCAGCACTTAATATTAGAACCATAGGTGTCCTTTTTTTAATTTCTTTTTTGCATAATGATATGCAAATTAGCGTGTCATGTCATCTAGCGACTTTCTGAGCAGCCAATAGTGACTTTGCTGGGAAGAGTTGGCAACACTGGCGGAGAATGTAGGAAGTGACGAAGGCCATTTCCACAAGAGGAACGATTGCCCCCCCTCCACTCTCCCCCGCTGCAGCTTTCACATTACAAATGTTGTTCCATGCCAATAAATACAAAGAAGAAGAAGAGTAGGCTATGCTACACTTGCCAAGTAGACAAGTTTGTGTATTGTTTTCTATACTATGACGAACTTAAAGGAGAATTTCGTTTTTTTACACCACGGTCCTCATTTCCAGCTTAAAATATGATGTTTTGTACCCCCAAATACTTTTGGGTTCATTCGGATCCCCACAGAAGATTTGTCGCACCGAGTACACTCCTCAAACGGGCTAGAACGGGAGCCTGCGGGGCATGCTGCACGCGCTCTGTAAATTACACTTTTTCTGTCAGATCACGGTTCATTATGGTTGTAAATATAATTGTTAATAGCTAGAAGCTAAGCTAACAACAACACAGCAGTCGGCGTTGATCTTCCCCGGATGGGGTTACAGTGCTTATCTTCCCCCCTTCTGTGGTTTCTCTGAAGAAGTGTGGTTTCACAGAGGGGGAAGATGGGCACTGTGACCCCATCCGGGGCAGATCAGAGTTGAGTCGCTCAGTGATGTTGTTAGCTTTGCTTTTAGCTTGGCATTATTATAGATATCTGATGGGGGTCATCCCTATGTTCCCCAGGTCCTATGTTCCCCGGGTCCTATGTTCCCCGCTTTTCCCAAATAGGGTCCTATGTTCCCCGCTATGTTCCCTGGGAGAGGTTAGGTTTTGGGTTAGGGTCTGGGGGAGGTTAGGTTTAGGCGTGGGGGGTGGGAGAGGTTAGGTTTTGGGTTAGGGTCTGGGGGAGGTTAGGTTTAGGGTTAGTGAAAAACGGGGAATATAGACCCCGGGGAACATAGAACCCGGGGAACATAGACATGATCCCAACTGATGTCAAGATTATGGACGTTTCAATTCCATTACCGCTCGTGTGGAATCATGCCACATATCGTCAACAACAAACAGCAGCGGGAGATGTGATCTATCTATGTGATGGACACCCGGACAGCAAACGGAGTGGGCTGTCGGGACTCCCAGCAGACGATGGTTAGTTAGATATCGATTTCATGTTCTCATAATTATATTTGCAACCATAATGAGCCGCGATGTGACAGAAAAAGTGACATTTACAGAGCGCAGGCACCTTGCCCCGTATGCTCTCGTTATAGCCTGTTTGAGGAGACTACTCGGAGCTCAAAATCTTCCGTGGGCATCCGAATGGAGCCAAACATATTTCGGTGAGTAGAGCATCATATTTTAAGCTGGAAATGAGGACCGTGGTGTAAAAAAACGAAATTCTCATTTAAAATGTAGTGTAAAAGTGAGTTGTGTGCTAATAGCGAGTAGCCGTTAGCATTAGTATAAGGTGACCAGATTTCCCAAATGAAAATCGGGGACATTTTGTGGTCTGTTAGGGGGGCCCAGGGGAGGCTGTGCCCCCCCGGCTTTTAGAAAATTGTGTACATTTTACAGTAAAATGTATAAATCTGGTGCACTTTGAGAGCAAAAGTAAGAGGCTAGATCTATGAAGAACTTTGTGATTTTGAAACAATTGAAAAAGAAGCAGTGGTTACTAATGGTTACTAGTTATCTGGCACATTTTACCACAAATAAGACAGCCTTGGTATGGGAAATAGGCTACTGGTGTATTGTGTAGAGTGGCAGGAACATAGAGAGGGACAACTTCTCTCTTTGACCTCACCAACTGGTGGATAATTTATTTCCACAAAACAAAAACATTAGCCTACAGTAGTGATTTATTACCTCAGTAAACACTTTCCTTGAGTTTAGGGTGTCGCTCACCAGTTTCAAGTATTCAATGGCCACATGACCATATTAACTGCTAATTTAATATTAAATGCTGACAAAATAATTGAAAAAATCATGTTAATACTAAAAGGCAATTTTAATGATTAAAATTGTAATCTAGAGATAAATATGACCTATTGTGTTAATTTAAACCAGGGGTTATCAAAGTTTTGATGGCTGAAGGCCAATTTAGGGAACAGTAGGCTAATGACTAGATAACAATGATCCATCGCCAATCATGTTAAAAATTGAATTTTTTTTCAATGGAGTTTGGTGTACATAAAAACGTTACTGACTTCTCTGCAAAAACGTTTTGAGTTAGTTACTGCACTTACTTACCAGATAGTTTTACTGTACTTTTAACTATTCAAAACAACTGGGATGGATAACCCGCTGAATGGGGTCCGGTAAACAAGGACGGTAGCAAAAGCAGCAAGCAGACGCCGCCTCTCGTTCGCCACCTCTGGGGCTTCGGTTGCGGGCGGCTGGGTCCGGGCAGAGGGAGAACATCTACTCTGTGATCTACTCTGTCACACACAGGCAGCACTTTGCACAACGTGCACAAGCACAACGGGCTTTTGTGGTGCCGCAAATGCTCTGTTATCGAGTTTCTTGCCAGTATTATTATTTGACTTTGTGGCCAAAATCGGGGACATTTTCGGGGACAGCTCCAGCCGGGGACAGAGCACCGAAATTGGGGACTGTCCCCGAAAATCGGGGACGTCTGGTCACCCTACATTAGTATGATAGACATTAATGTTAGCGTTTGCTACTGAATCAGATATGACCTTACTAGGTTATGCAACAAGTCGTTACATCAGCTCACTCCCCCAACTTGACTGCTTATGAGTTGACAATTCAGTCTGATATCAGCTAACGTACCTACCTACTTACGGGGGGCACAGTGGTAGTGTTGTTGCGTCACAGCTAGAAGGTCCAGGGTTCGATTCCCGCCAGGGACGCTATGGGCGCTCTGTGGAGTGTGCATGTTCTCTATGTGCTCCCCTGGGGTTCCTCCAACAATATCGGCATGGACCCCCACTAAAAACATGCAGAAGATCATCATCTGACCAGTGACGACAAAGAACTGAAAATGGTCCCCATGTGCTGTACACTGAAAGCTTCCCACTGCTCCTGGCTGCCCCAGCAAGGACATGCGTCAATGGTATAAATGCAGAGACTGAATTTCACGGCGCCACTCAGCATGTGACGTGTGTGTGTGCATGCGGTGTGTGATGTTTGTGAACAACAGTGACAATAAAGACGGGCTTGTCTGTCCCCTGTTTGTAATAATGCAAAGCTAGTATGGCAACACAACTCGCTTTGACACATGCCGCAGTATAGAGACAATACACAAACCCGTATACGTTAATTGGTCATAATAGTCCAAACCATAGAATAAGTAGTTATGTTCGCACGCCTGAAGCATTCCCCAGACCAACTTGTCAAGTGGACCCGGGAACGCTTCACTGTTCCGTGGCCGGGTACGGAACGCAGTGTTCACACTAATCACACAAACCGTACTTTGGGGTCAGAGTGAGGTCAAGTGTGCTCGGAAATGGTGCCGGGTCCCTGATGTGAAACCACCTTAACTGAAGTAGGAGTACAAGGCAGGTTGAAGGAAAGTTAGTAGCTAGAACAAAAAAGTTAATTACAACACATTGGACATTGAAAATTGCAGCTTGATGATCTATAACGAGTATCCGTCCTTTATTTAACATCTAAACATCTACAGTGAAATAAAGTCGATGTGGCCTTTACTAACACGTTTTTTTGTCTGACCTCAACTTTAAAACGTGTAGGCACTCAAGTCTTGTCCGTCTATGCAGTGTGGAACTAATCCCAGTGTGCAGACAAACTGAAGTCATGTTGTAAGAACCAGTGGGAGAACAGCAGGACAATAGTCTGGTGGTTCCTCCTCTGCAGCTCCTCAAGCTCCTCCATCTCAGTCTTCTAGTCTAACAAGAACGCAGTGATAAAGTGTGAGGAGTGGGAGGTGAGGAGGACGAGAGAGAGAGGAGCAGCAACGGGCTGCTAAACATCTCCTCTGTCAAAACTCCAGGGTTTTTCCAGGGTTTCTGGTTGGTGTGCACTAGGATCTCATCTATCTATCTATATCGTATATATACATATACAGTACATACATACATATATATATATATATACGGTATATATATATATACACATGCATACACACACACACACACACACACACACACACGCACGCACGCACACACGCACACGCACGCACACACACACACACACACACACACACACATATATATATATATATATATATATATATATATATATATATATATATATATATATATATATATATATATATATATATATATATATATATATATAAATGGGTCCTGCTCTCTCTCTCCCTCTCCCTGTCTCTCGTGAGCCTCAGACTGAAGATACAGAATAGCCTCCTTATGGGACAATAACAATATAAGATCTGCTGCAGGCCCCTATAGCTTTCAATGAGGCACTGATGTTTACAGGGTTACAGGGGGAAAAAACACTCACCTAAAACACTCACTGTTCAAATAATTATACATACACACACACACACACACACACACACACACACACACACACACACACACATATATATATATATGGATATAAAGGATATATATGTATGTGTATATTAGTGTCCTCTAGAGAGAGAGTGGCATCAGCGGAGGACCAAAATGCGAGACTCATTAGCCAATGAACAGCCAGGAAGGGGTCTCACGCTACTTTTGCAGTTTCTCTATTTCCCACCAAGTCTGCCAGCACTAGTTTGGATGCCATTCTATGTGCCCTATTGCTCGACTTACCTTGGTGTTATCTGCTGCCCTGTTGCTCATGTCTGTCTTTGCTTATACATAGGGACGCTGTTTTTACTGGGGGATCGGGGCTCGCTCTCTTATGGGTTACGCCCACTGACGCCAAACTCAATCCAAAAACCTGTCTGTTTTACTGTTGTCTTGCTTGTCACTAAGTGCGCCCGACTGATATAACATGACTTTAGACCTTTATGAATCAGTGGGGTCTTTTCTAATATTCTGGCTAAAAACTGAAGCTCAGACCATGTGTCTTGTTTATTTACAAAATTGAGCGGTAATTTAGCGTTTGCGCTCGTTTACGCCGTGGGCAATGCAAATTGGGGGCGGGCAAAAGCGCATGCCTGTTATAATGGCGCATTCCTTTATCGCAAAATAACTGGGATGTTGAGGCTAAATGACGTCACATCCGTTTTGTTAGCATTCCATTTGCAGAAAACTTGAGTTGGGAAGTTCACTGTTCATTGGTCAGATCCAGTCGCTAGCCAGGCTAGCCATTGTTATCAATAACAGTTGATAACATGGCATTTTGTGGCATTTTGCGCATACAAACACTGCAGCCTCATGTCCACAGATAGATGTTATGCAGTGCTGTCTGTACAGCTGATTTAATGAAACACAAACAAAACAGAAGTGCTAAACGGCCAGTTTGGCAATAATCATGTGTATAACTTCTATTCAGATAAGGTTGCACAGAATTCCTTCAAATTGCAACCAGTTGACAAGGCTCTGGTAATGGAAATTATTAACACCTTAGGTAAGGAGAAGGCTACAGGACTAGACGGCCTTCCAGCAAGATTTATTAAAGATGGAGCACACCAGATTTGTGAACCCCTAACTCATATCGTCAACTTGTCACTACAACAAGGCATTGTCCCCAATGATCTAAAGTGTGCTCGAGTTGTACCACTTTACAAAAAGGGAGACAGGACAGCTGAGGGAAATTATCGCAAAGTGTCTATTCTCAGCGTCATCTCAAAAATCCTTGAAAAGGTAATCTTTAATCAAATGTCAGAATTTCTGAATCAGAACGATCTCCTTTACCAGTTTCAATCTGGTTTTCGACCTGGATACTCCACGGATGCTTGTCTGATTAATCTCACCGACCATATCCGATCTCAGATGGACAGCGGCAAAAGAACTGGCATGGTTCTAATTGACCTTCAAAAAGCTTTTGATACCGTTGACCATCAGATCCATGCTTGAGAAGCTCAAGGCCTGTGGGATGGATGATGGGTCGGGGAGATGGTTCAGGTCATATCTGACTGGAAGGACCCAGGTTGTAAACATAAATGGTGTTGCATCTTCATATAACCACATTGTATGTGGAGTGCCACAGGGTAGTATCCTGGCTCCTTTGCTCTTCTCTTTATATGTAAATGACATGGTATCTGCTTTATCCTGTAAACTCTTACTGTACGCGGACGATTCTGCACTCCTGGTATCTGGTGATGACCCTGCTGAAATACAGGCCAGTCTAAGTAGGGAGCTGGAAAGTCTTCACAAGTGGTTAGTTGACAACAAGTTGTCAATCCACTTGGGGAAGACTGAGTCCATTTTATTCAGCTCAAAACATAAACTAAAGCAATGCTCCAAGCTTGGCATTAACTGTAGGTCCAAAGACTGTGTCAGATACCTTGGTGCAGACCTCGACCAGACACTTTCAGGGGAAACCATGGCCCTGAAGGCATTAAAAAAGTTAACGCTCGGGTAAAATTTCTGCACCGAAAGAAGGTGTTTTTGTCCCGGGAAACCATGAAATTGCTCAGAAATTGCATGATTCTTAGTCATTATGATTATGCAAGTACATACTGGTACAGTGGTGTTACTGCAAAAAGTAAACACATACTACAAACTAGCCAGAACAAGACAATTAGACTGGTCTTGAATTTGCCACCTAGAACCCATATTGAGCCTTCGTATTTTAAAATAATGGGATGGCTTCCTGTGGAGCAGAGGGTCTCTTTCCTGAAACTGGGACATATGTACAGAATGATCAATGGAACTGCTCCCAGTTATCTATGCTCTGGCATTGTCCTTCGTGACCAGGTCCACGGACGGCAGTTACGGTCTGGACCACTCTCAGTTTATGAGCCCAAAAAAGGCTCCTATTCACAGAGTGGCTTTATGTATACGGCCTGCCGGCTGTGGAACGCCTTGCCTAGGACAATTCAAAGCTCTCCCACTGTTACAGGCTTCAGGAAGGCCGTGAAGCGTCGTTTGCAAGGAATTGTGTCCTTGGAGGCTTTGCGTCTTTCCTGAAGAACAGGTACTTTTGTCTCTTTGTGCATCTGACTCTTCATATGTACTTTTTATATTGTACAGATGTCTTAAATGTTCTTTGTATCCTTCTTGGGACCACAGTGGAAATCAGTTGAACAACTGTCTGTGTTTTTATCCTTGCTACTTTTTGTTACATACTTTATGTAATATCCTTGTACTAAATAAAAATCAATCAATCAATCAATCAAACAACATTACTACGATTATAACTACTGTTGTTGCGCGGCGCAGCCATCTTTGATTTTTGAGGTCGGGGCTGCTGAGGCTCCTACGAGTTTGGAATGGGAAATACCAGCTCTGGTGATGTCACCGTCCCAGCTCATGACCTTTGAAGTCGTAAGATTACCAGTTCCCAGTTATAAAATGCACGATAATTGTACTGGGCATAGGCGTGCCACATGCCAAAGCAGGCGTTTCAGCGCTAAAATGTGGGGATAGATGGCAATGGCATTATCGTCAGCAGCGCGCAATTACTTTGCGCTAAGAGCTTTGAAAAGCACCTCTTAGGCGCTAAAACACTCGTTGTGCATGACCGCATCATAATCTCCATGCTGTGCAGTGCAGAAACATGTCATGTCCTGGCGACATTACGCCAGGACATCAAATTCTGCTGCTGAAATTGAGTAACCAGCAGATTATTCGGTGAGGCAATCAACTATAATTCACTCAGAAACTTTTATCACATCGCAAGGAGGGGTTATGGTATCTGAGTTGAGAAAACTTGTACATTGTAGCCTACTTGCAATAGGCTATTCACCTTCACCTGCTATAACCCGGAGTGTCGTTGGCATCACAGCCGATCACAAGCTCTCTCCATCTCTTTCTGTCCTCAGTGGCAGCTCAGTGTTTCACCGAGTTTTAAACATAGGACAGACACTCGAACTCCAAATGTCAGTCGTGAAGCTGATTGACGTGGTGTTGTCTTTCATAAGGCTCTCGATGTGCTTGTACACAATTTGGTATAATTCCGGCAAACGTCAGTTAAATATTTACGTCCTGGCAGCGTGTAACGTGGATCCAAGCAGGATATGAGGCATTTGAACCCGAGGTCTTCCACAACAGACAGCGGCTGCTGATCAAGACATATGAATTCCATTAGCTTTGCATTTATTTCTTTTCGTTTCTTGCTGTCGTTGCTGTAGGGTTGCTGTCGTTTCAATGTCTGTTACAGTTAGCTGAGTGAGTGGCGTACGGGTTGCTGCGCGCTCGCCAACTTTGTAAACTCCTCAAATTCCTTGACGTGGGAAACCTTCAAATGTCTTATGAGGTTCGTAGTGTTGAAACTCTTCTGCTGCGTTCCTCCACGCGGTATCTCCTTTGAGCACACAATGCAAACGGCAAATTTGTTGTCCTTCTCCAACAAGTTGTAAAATTGCCAGACAGGCGACGCCATGTTAGCTGCTGTGCTGTTTGTTCTCGCCCAAGCTGCTTTCGCTATAGAGAGAGTGCAACTTCCAAACACTTTTTCGCCACTACCACCACGCCCCCTAAGGAAACTTGGGAGCCAATGAAGCTTCATGACACGGAGAGACAGCCAATCACAAGCTGCCCTTTAGGAGACCGGAAGAATACTACTTGGCAGCCTGGGAGTGCACTATCTCTATATTGAAACGTCTCTGGTAGTAGTTCTTGCATATTTTGTGTCATTCTGATCGGCCTTGTTTGATCGGCACTTTTGATAACTCCGATCAAAGCCGAAAAAGGCCAAATCGGCCGATTCCGATCAAGTGCCGATCGATCGGAGCAACTCTACCTGCGAGTATTGCATCGCCACCATATTTTGGGGCTGTTTTTAACTTAAAAACAGGGAGGTCACGTCTACTGTACAAAATCCCCCCATCAGCTCAGCCTCACCCAATCAGCCACACCTGGGGCCCTGATTGGGCCGCACCTGGGCTCAATAAAGGACGGCTGATTGGGTGAGGCTCAGTAGGCTCCAGACAGCAGTGGAGGAGGCTGCGTTGTCCTTCCCTTGATGGTCACCAATGTGCAGATGCATCATTGCCAGTAAGTCTTGTTATAGTTAGTCATTTCCTTTGTATATTTGAATTAGATGTATTATTACTTTACAGTTGAAGTTTTCCCTTGTTTGTTTGAAACCTTTGTTAATACCCTTTTGTGTTTAGGTAAAATCATCTGCATCTACCATCTGTTATTGGTCTACACCTGTCTGGTGGTTATCCATCCACAAAGGGATTTGCTCTAAATAAAACCCTTGCATTTGGTTCCTCTGAGTCCTCATTCTTACCGATGCCCCACTTGCTGAGGCTATACCTTTAACCAACACCTCAAGCAGTTTCTACATGGTCCTTCGAACCCGGATTGGCCTCAGCAAGTGGGAATGGCTCAGAGGAACCAGCAAGAGGAGGAACCAAGGAGGGGGACACGGACCAGAGGACCACCGTCATACCTCCAGGACTATGACTACCAAGCCTTTCAACCGGCTCTCCTGGGCCAGGCCTTTCACCCCCCTCCCCTGCACTACCATGCTCAAGCAGTGGGGCCTACTCCTGAACGGCATCCTGGCCAACCTGCACCAAATGACGATACCAGAGACATTCTGTTGCAGGTGGTCAGGAGGCTTGAAGCTGTGGAGGGATACCTGGCCTCAGGCAGATCCAATGCCTCGAGTTATGGGGGAAGTGAGTATGATTCAGACAGGGATTTGGGCATGTTCACTCTACCCGGGTGCAAGTATACCCAAACCCGGCCCCAGAGTGCATGCCCACTGCACCCGCCTGACAAAGAGACAATAAGGCTTCCTATGAAAGCATATTCGGATCCTGCTATTCATCGCCACCTGCACCCCCAGTTGTCTCTTCAGGTGTTCCAGGCGCCTCCTCAGCCTCAGGTGCTCCCTGCACCTCCTCCTCAGCCTCAGGTGCTCCAGGCGCCACCTCCTCCGCCTCAGCTGTTCCAGGCGCCTCCTCAGCCTCAGGTGCTCCCTGCACCTCCTCCTCAGCCTCAGGTGCTCCAGGCGCCACCTCCTCCGCCTCAGCTGTTCCAGCCGCCTCCTCAGCCTCAGGTGCTCCCTGCACCTCCTCCTCAGCCTCAGGTGCTCCCTGCACCTCCTCAGCCTCAGGTGCTCCCTGCGCCACCTCCTCCGCCTCAGCTGTTCCAGGCGCCTCCTCAGCCTCAGGTGCTCCCTGCACCTCCTCCTCAGCCTCAGGTGCTCCAGGCGCCACCTCCTCCGCCTCAGCTGTTCCAGGCGCCTCCTCAGCCTCAGGTGCTCCCTGCACCTCCTCCTCCGCCTCAGCTGTTCCAGGCGCCTCCTCAGCCTCAGGTGCTCCCTGCACCTCCTCCTCAGCCTCAGGTGCTCCCTGCACCTCCTCCTCAGCCTCAGGTGCTCCAGGCGCCACCTCCTCTGCCTCAGCTGTTCCAGGCGCCTCCTCCTCAGCCTCAGGTGCTCCCTGCACCTCCTCCGCCTCAGGTGCTCCCTGCGCCACCTCCGCCTCAGGTGGTCCCCGCACCTCATCAGTACCAGGTGCTCCCCGCACCTTCCCAGCTCCAGGTGCCACCCGCACCTCCTCTGCTCCAGGTGCCTCCTTCATTCCAGGTTCCACTAGCGCCTTTTCCATCCTATTGGCCCCCTGCAACTGTTCCCCATCAGGTAGGCCCAGCACCCCTAGGTTGGCCAGCCCAAGTAAGGCAACCCCAACAATGTTATGACCAGCCAGCCTATCAACATGGTAATTATATTTCCCAAATGGCCCCCTTACCTCCAGTACATAACTTCCAACCATATGCAGGGCCCCCGCCTGGGTATAGGTCACGGGTAGAGGGACCCACCTTCCCTAGTCTTTACGAGGAAGACCCCCATGAGTATACCATGCTTAAGATGGCCCTTACCAATCTGATACCCCCCTGGGAACCAGAAATTTATAAGTATCATATCCTATTAGACCACCTTAAGCTGCCCTCTGCTCAACATATTGCATTAGCATATGCCCATGACCCACAGCCTTACACTAGGTCCTTGGCTGCCTTAGACCAACAGTATGGACAGCCCCACCATCTGGCCACCAGGGAGATCACCAATATAATTAACCTCCCAAAAGTTCAACCTGGTGACTCTAGAGCATTTCATACTTTTGCAGTGAGAGTCCAATCCCTAGTGGGGATGTTGCAGGCCATGGGGCAGAGTGCAGGGGCAGCAGAGCTGAACTGTCCCTCCCACGTACACCACCTTTTGAGTAAGTTGCCAGCGGATTCCGTAGCCAACTTTGTACGGTATGCCCGATCAACCCTGCCAGGGACCCACTACACCTTGGTGCACTTTGCTGCATGGCTCCAGGGTGAGGCAGAGTGTCAATCTGTGGCAGCACAGGTTAGACATCTGAATATGGACACATCTATGGAAAACAGGAGGTCAACCTCGAGGCCGGCTCCTCCAACAGCAACCATCCTACACAGTACCAGCACCAACTTCTCTCCCTCTTCCTCACCAGGGCGGCAAATGAGACCGAAGCTATGCTTGTACTGTGATTCACATGACCACTCAATTATCAGATGCAGGGAGCTGAAGGATCTATCAACAGAGAAGGTGATTGCTTGGATTCAGCGCGATAGGCTGTGCTGGAGGTGTGCAGGGCCACATATGGCTATGGACTGCAATCTGAGGAAGCCATGCCCCCATTGCAACAGGAAACACCTAGGCATCCTTCATCGTGTGAACCAGAGAGATCGACAGCCCTATCCATTCAGATCGGCAGAGGAACCAGGAGCAGTGCATCCCTTTGTCCTGACCCCAAACGCACAGTGACCCACCATACGTCCGGCAAAGGTGACATTAAACTTGTTTTTCATGGGGCGGCGGGACGCCCCTCTCCCTTGGGTGATGTATGGCAGCCTTTCCTCCTACAGCTAACCCTGGATTTTCTGAACCCTGAACTGAGTTTATTTATCAAATATAATGGTATATTTGAGGGGCGGCTGTACAAAATCCCCCCATCAGCTCAGCCTCACCCAATCAGCCACACCTGGGGCCCTGATTGGGCCGCACCTGGGCTCAATAAAGGACGGCTGATTGGGTGAGGCTCAGTAGGCTCCAGACAGCAGTGGAGGAGGCTGCGTTGTCCTTCCCTTGATGGTCACCAATGTGCAGATGCATCATTGCCAGTAAGTCTTGTTATAGTTAGTCATTTCCTTTGTATATTTGAATTAGATGTATTATTACTTTACAGTTGAAGTTTTCCCTTGTTTGTTTGAAACCTTTGTTAATACCTTTTTGTGTTTAGGTAAAATCATCTGCATCTACCATCTGTTATTGGTCTACACCTGTCTGGTGGTTATCCATCCACAAAGGGATTTGCTCTAAATAAAACCCTTGCATTTGGTTCCTCTGAGTCCTCATTCTTACCGATGCCCCACTTGCTGAGGCTATACCTTTAACCAACACCTCAAGCAGTTTCTACATCTACCCAAACAATTATATGATTTAAAATTTTATGTTTCTGTATAAATCATTACAATATGCTCCCGTGAGGTGGGGATGCGTTTAGCTGCTGCCGGGCAGGGGTGCAAAACTCGGCATAACACCTGGACAGCGGACTGCAATCTTGCCTGCCTTAAGGCACGCGCAAACAGGTGCGCAAGCGCAAATAGGGGATATCGCCTGTACCAAGATAGGGCCCATTTTTTTGAATGGCGAGTTAGCCCCCAGTTCCGGGTCTCGTGCTGCCCCCCCTCCCCCTTTGCTCCAGTGACGTGTGAGTGTCCCTACGTATATTGCTTATGTGGTGCTGCTGTTGTCCTGCCGCTTGTCTTTGCCTACAGTATGTCAGTATGTGCTGCTATAACTGTTGTCCTGTTGCTTATGTCTGCTGTAGTGCTACTGTATTGTTCTGCTGCTTATGTCTGACATTTTGGTCAGACAGTAGTGCTTATGTCTGCAGGACTGTGACTGTACTAGTGCTGTGCTGTGTTGTCCTGTTGCTGAACCGTAATTCAAGATTCAAGATTCAAGATTTTTATTGTCACTCCGTGGTACAAGTATCACGTGTGAAATTCTTGTGCCTTGGACTCCGTTTACAACATAGTACAAATATAACAGGGCATATGAGTGCAAAAACAACAAGAGACACAACAAGCAATAAGGCAGTAGAGTGATACGACAAGTCAGAGACAGTGGCATATTCACTGCACATAGGTGCACATGTCATGTGCATACTTTAGACGTGCTTAAACATTTTAAATTCGACGTATTTGACGTACAGGTGCAAATAGTATATACCTAATTAAACATACAATTAAACATTAGACATACATAATGGTAGCAGCTACAGTACGGTACAGTACAGCTACTACACTATTTGTGTATGTTAAGGAGTCTCGTGGCCTGCGGGAAGAAACTGTCCCTCAAGCGATTTGTGCGTGCTTTTGGGACCCTGTATCTCCTCCCTGAGGGTAACAGGGAGAACAAGCTGTTGTGGGGATGGTTTGTGTCTTTGATGATCTTCAGGGACCTTCTGAGGCACCGCTGGTTATACAGTTCCTGCAGTTCTGGCAGCTCACATCCTGTTTTACTTGCTGGGCCGCGTGTCTCACTCTTCGTAGCGCCCTGCGGTCCATGGTGGTACAGTTCCCGTACCAGGTGGTGAAGCAGCATTCACTGCTTTATTACTGCCCATGTCTGTGTCCTGTCCAGCTTTTGTCAGTATGTGTTTTATCTTTACTATGATTGATATGCCTTACTGCATGTCTAATTGTTTTTAAATGTTTTTCTTGATTTTAGGCTGCCAACTTCACACCTGGCAAGGGACTACAGATGGAAACTAGCCTCCTGGCTAATTCGGGCATATTTATGGTGTCTTTATGCACTGTTTATCAATATGCACTGTCCCTGTGAAATAAATAATTTAATGAAAAAATTAAATTAAAATAGGCTACTTTTACAGACTTTGGGTTCAGTTCTAATAGCTGGCAATTATCAAATTGGTTTCCAGACCCACCAGTGTTAACAGACCCACCCAGGCACTGAACCCTGGAGCGCATGGGGAGTATGAACAGGTGAAAACCTCCAGGGCAGGATTTGACTTAACACAGGTCTCGCTGCTCTCCCTGCATCTTAACAGGCTCAAGTCTACATTAGATCATCTCCTTGTGAACTTCTAACACCAGCTTGGACAACTGGCAACAACGGGGGGATCAGGGAAAGGGATTGGTCTTGAACTTAACTCATAAGTCCCTGTTGTTGTCGTTGCAGGTCTCCTTTTTTGGGGGGAAGACCACACAGTGTGGAGGAAATGCCTCTGAGGGTAGAATCTCACCGATTTCCTCCCAAGTCAGAGCATTTAGATATGGACGTGTGTGGTCTGGAGAAAGGCACGATATCCATATTTCTAAATTAACCTCAAGCTTTGCCACTTTTACGACTAAAGCATTCTGTATGTGAAATTCAAACAGGACAGTGGAAAGGTTACCCTGACACCCTGGTTCTCTGGATCTCCCTCCCTCCAAGGAGGAATCCCGTAACACCCCATCTTTGTTATAGGCTGAAAATGTATCTTTTCTTTATGTACCTCTCATCCCCCCATTCTCCCTCAGAATCATGTTTGTTTTAAAGTGCTCTAAGATGCAACTTTCATGTTTAAAATCCCATGTAACTTTGGCCTTTTCCGTTCCTTTCCTTACATGATCATTTTTTTATGGAGGGGGGGTACAGGAATACTATTAGTTACCCCAATTTTCAGGAAACCATGACTGACCATTGCACTCTTTACTATTGCACTGTGCAATAGTAAAGGCACTCAATAAATTGCTCTGGATAACAGGAGCTACTGTAAATAGAGTGTACGTCTAAAATGGAAACGCATCTAAACTTTAAAAAAAATTGTTTGGATATTTGCACAGATGTATAAAAAAATTGTATCAAACTATGCAATTATCAACTGTTGCCAAAAAACTTATTTTGAAGGAATGGAAGTCCTCCTCTTCACCTTCTTTCCAACTGTGGGCGGACATGACCTCTGTTATACGGATGGAGAGACTAAATGTGCTCTTATACTCGAGCAAAGCTCTGTGGGGGTGGGGCCCCGCGAGTCTCCGTGAGTCACCGTGTAGACCTCGCGCTGGGGGTGATGCCATTATACTCAGAAAGTGATCAGCATGTATTGTACAATGGTGAGAACAGCCCGTGAAAAGTCGCAATGAAACGCTGTGCAGTACTGAGTGCACTTTCACTCTCAAACGACCGCACATCAGCACATGAAGGACTCACCAAACTTGTTTTTACTGAAAGCCGTTTTTACTTCTCAGCCCTGATAGCCTACTACTCTGTGCTGCTTTTAATCCCTCTCAATAATGCTCTCAACACAACACATTTACTTGGTGAAATGACTAAAAACGAACAGTTGCAAATCTAAGTTTATAGCCTACCACATGGGTCAAGAAATGTGGCGAAAACACAGCTCAGTGTTCAGGGTTCAGTGGCTCGAAAGCTTTTCCAAAGAAAATGTTTGGAGAGAAGCCGTGCGCTGCTCGCGCTGTGAGGAAAAAAATGTCGCACCGCGCAAGTGCCCGACGGAGCTAGCGAATAACCACGCCCAACAAATTTACGTAATTTGACGCGCCCGCCCCTCGCTCCACCCACGCGCCCTTCACGGCAGGGTGAGCATAATTCCCCCTTTAGGTTCCTGAGGACCAATTCACTTAAAAAGTTTTCAACCATTTGGGACCCATTCTTAGCCTACCTTGATGAGGTTAAGGGTGACGGATGACTCGCCTGACTGGTCTCTCATGGACGCCTTGCATGGGATCTCAGGCACATTTCTCACGAGCACATACAGTAAGCACATTATGCGGCTGGTAGTTACGTTGTAATGTTGAATTCTGATATACCGTAAATCCTCTAATAGTGGCCTCTATTCCATTACAGGCCTCTACTCTAATATAGGACGGGGGCACGGCCTGCACGGACAAATAAAGGCCCCTCCCTCAATACAGGCCGGGTCCAAAAAACAACAACGAAGGAGCAAAAACTACGGTGAATACGGTACTGTAAATTTCCCATAACACAACGCATCTACCGTGTGACGTAACCGGACGTAACGCAGACAAACCAGAGAAATAAAAACAAACATGGCACCGACCAAACGAAACCAGACGAAAGTTTGACATTAAGTTTAAAGAGAGCGTTGTGCAATATGCAGCGGAAAATTCGGGACAGTGCGATGTGGAATCAGCCCTTCAAGCAGAGCCTGCATGATGCCTACGACCAGTGGATGGCTGGGGACACAGATAAGCAGTACACAGCTGGAGGTGGAAACCTAAAAGCGCCTACCCGACGCCTGCTTGTGGACTGGGTGATCGCCGCCTGGGACAAGCTGGACAAGGATCTGATCAAAAAGTCCTTCCAAGTTTGTGGACAGTCTGTGAAAACTGACGGGAGTGAAGACAACCTCATCCACTGCTTCAAGCAGGGACAGCCCTGCGCCGCTGGACGGGAGGCTCTCGCCCAGCTGCGTCAGCGGGACCAGGAGAACAGACAGGCAGTCAAGGATGAGGAAGATGAAGAGGAACTGCTCAACAATGAACTTGTTGTTCTGGATGATGTTGATGATGATGAGGACGCTGAGGATACCGACATACTAGATGAGGAGGAGGAGGATACTGAGTGAGTGAGTGACCACCAATATTTATTTGCGTTGTTTGGTTTTATGCAATATTTTGCAATAAAAGTCATGAAAATAAAGGAGTATGTCCATGAGAGTTTAATATTAAGAAATAAAGGCCTCTACTCTAATATAGGCCTCGCTCCAACAAAGGCCGGGGGCTCTCTGCGGCTTAGTAAATAAAGGCCCCGGTCACTATTAGAGGATTTACGGTATGTGTACCTTATGTTTTTTGTTTTGTTGGTTTGTTTTTGTGTGTGTGTGTGTGTGCGTCTGAGCGTGCGTGTTTCTTTGTCTTGTTATTGTTATGAAAAATCTAAAATAAAATATTGGAAAAAAAAAACATGCAATTATCAGCTATAATCAGAGAGCGGAGTCAAAACTCATATTGTAAACCTCTGGAAAAGAACGGTGAGGGCATTATCAGATTAGTTGCTCCTGCCAAGACAGTGTTTTAAGACTCGTGCTGTGTATACAAAGGTAACTGTCACTCAAAACAGAGATAATCCGCATTAAATCCCTCTTTGATGAGTGTATGAGTTCTTAAAGCCCTCATCTTACAGAGCACGGCGTCTCTCGGAGGCGGAGCTTAAGATCCTGCGGTAAGAGAGGTTTGTTCTCACCTGCATACACTGGGAGGTTGCTGATAAGATGGTCCAGCATAACACCTGTAACAGCAAACGGAAATCTGTGACCAGTGTTGGGAGTAACTGTAAGTTAACTACTTTTTGCAGTAACTATCTAACTAATTACTTTTTTAAATTTAGTAACTCAGTTACAATTACTGAAATTGTAACTGGGCTAGTAGTTATAGGTTTCGGATAATCAGACCGAGTTCGGGGAGAGACATCGCCTTCCTGCCCGGCAAAAATGCTCCACACAGCGCAGCGGCAGCCAGAGCCGCAGAGGCTAATGACCTTGAGTAAAAAATAAAAAAATAAACACGATTTCAGACGGCAGCCCGTCTTTATTGTCACACGAACACACTACAACACATGCATGCGGCCACTACACACACTCATGCTGACGGTGGCCGGTGAAATATGTCCTCTGCATTTGACCCATCCAGGCTTGTCCTTTCCTCCAGGGGGCAGGCCGGGAGCAGTGGTCGCTATTTCTTTCCAGCGCCCGGGGACCTTCATTGGACCATCATTGGATCAACTTCAGATGTTGTCGTCACTGGTCGGATGACAATCTTCTGCATGTTTTTAGAACCCCTGGGGGGTACGGGGAGAACATGCAAACTCCACACAGAAAGGCCCTTTCGACGAGATAGCCCACCTGGGCAGTAGGCACTGAAGATATGGGGGGGTCACAACTCCAGCGCCCACAGCGTCCCAGGTGAGAATCGAACCCAGGACCTTCGAGCTGTGAGGCGACAGCGCTTACCACTGCACCACTGTACCCCGTAGTAGAGTAGGCTATAAGCCTCAGAGGCTAATGACCTTGAGTAGGCTATAAGCCTCAGAGGCTAATGACCTTGAGTAGGCTATAAGCCCCAGAGGCTAATGACCTTGACTAGGCTATAAGCCTCAGAGGCTAATGACCTTGAATAGGCTATAAGCCTCAGAGGCTAATGACTTTGAGTAGGCTATAAGCCTCCCCAATAAGCTAATGTTCAAGTATCCCATGCAGGTATAGATGAAATTTGACAGTATGCCTTGTCCCACAGAATTGAAGCAGACTTTTAAAAGTAACACAAAAGTTCCTTTCCTTAGTAACAAATTACTTTGGTGTAACTAGTGACTTTAAAGTAATTAAAGTACTTTTTGTGAGAAGTAACTTGTAATTGTAACCAATAATTACTAATTATCAGTAACTTGCCGAACACTGTCTATAACAAATCATTTGTTTACTCAATCCTGCTCAGTATAGTGCTGTTGGTGATGAGAACATAAAGGCACCAAAATCGACGCGGTGCTTACATCTTCTCGGCTCATCACACGCACACACACACGCACACGAACACAGACACACACACACACACACACACACACACACACACACACACACACACACACACACGCACACACACACACATCCACACACACGCACACACACGCACACACACATGCATGCACACACACACACGCACACACACACACACGCACACACACACATGCACACACACACAAACGTGCACACACACACATGCGCACACACACACATGCACGCACATATACACACACACACAATTTGGAATACATTTACTGTGAAATAACTGCACACCCCACACACACACACACACACACACACAATTAGAAATATGTTTACTGTGAAATAACTGTGCAATATCCGACTCAAAGTCTTGTTTACATTGAATGGTATATAACTGTGCAATATCTGAAAGTAGATCTGTCTTTGTTTACAATCTTGGGTGGCTTATTTATAACATAGACTGTCTGTACTTACACATTTCTATATACGTATCTAAAACAGACACTTTACTCCACACATATTATTTATTGTAAATGTTTAAATGTACCCGTGTCCTTGTTTGCTTTAACTTGTGCATACCTTATTTTTTGTGTCAGTACATTCAGAGCAATGCAAACAGGAGTCAAATTACTTTATATCTGTATACTTAAAGCTGATTCGGATTCAGACCAAAACTTTACACTTCTAGTTTGCCTTCTCTGCCAGTCTCAAATAGATGAAGTCTGATTAATGACACCAATGATACTTGTTAAATTGTGTACATATAGGTAGATTAATAGTCATTCTGTTAGGCTTTATAACTTATATAAATGGACCAGCCGCTTCTTTTCACCTGACAGGGGAAGCTTCACCGGTAGGACATAGCACGTGGGAGGTTCATGCTATTCCAACCAGTTCCCCTCCCTCCGAACAGGCGCCCCTAACGACCAGAGGAGGCACCACATTAGCAACCAGGATATTGCATGTTTTTGGTGAGGGGTTCCTATATGAAGGAAACCCCCGGGGGGCATGGGGAGAACATGCAAACTCCACACAGAAAGGCCCTTTTGACGACCCCACCCGGGCGGTGGGCACTCGAGGACATGCGGACGGGCACGCATTCCTTCAGCGCTCACAGCGTCCCAGGTGAGAATCGAACCCAGGAACTCCTAGCTGTGAGGCGACAGCTCTACCACTGAGCCACCATGCCCCCTACAGGCTCATGTATCTAATCATCTAATAAATAATTGTCATTCAAGAAATGGTCTCTCTGGTTGAAATTCAGTTTGTACCTTTCTTTGGCAGACTGTGACCTCAAATCACTTCTGCTGGCCACTGTAATTTAGCTCAGCCTGCCTCAACATCCCACAGACTAACATGAAAAACACAGGGACAGTCTGGCATTGCATACAGCCGTCCATGGGAAAAGTCTGGGTCAGTTTCTTTCTCTAGGATGGCTCATATCCCTAAAGCCCCCGGCCTGCTGAGCAGGAAATGAAAGAAGCCTTCTATCTCCCTCTAACAAAGAAAGCAATATCTTGCTTGGTATCTAAATACTTTTTCAGTGAACATCACAAACACAGGTTAAGATTGGTGTAACCCAGGGTTAAATTAGGGGTTAGCTATAGTTTTTTACATTTTATTTTAAGTAAAAGCTAATTTTTCAAGCTCTTTTATTTTATTATGAACCACCATGTGACTGTCAACCTACCTACTGCAATACCATATACCTACCTGTTTACTTACCATACCAGTTGACCTGCCAAATGCTTACCTGTTGTGTACCTGTATGTATGTATGTATGTATGTATGTATGTGTGTTGTTTTATTTATTTTATTACTTACCTGCTATATTTACCTGCTGTGTGATTATTGTATTTTTATTTTATTGAATTGAACGTTGAAGTGAATTTTTAGCCATTGGGTGGCTACGCCACCATTTTCCACCACTGTGGACTACCAAAAGTGGGACAGTACACCCAAGGACTGCCAAAGGGTTTGCCAATGTACCTTGCTAGCCAGCCTGGTTGGAAGGCATGTCAAGACATGTCACCAGGAGTTCATTAATGCAGTTCTCACGGAGCGGGACTGTGATTGGAGGGATGTGGCCGCAAAGGTGGGCACAACAGAGACTGCGGTAAAACGGGCATAGGGGATTGGTGGAGTGGCGCAGGGAGAGGGCGGAGCTACGGAGTTTTCGGGAGAGGAGAAAGTTTTGGAGTCAGTCTGATCTGGGAGTGAAAGGAGAGACATTGCGTGAATTTACTGCAGAAGTTTAGAGAAGTATTAGTTAGCTGGCGTTGCTCCTGCCTAGCGTGTGGAAGTTTGGCACTGGTAGGTGGTATGGAGGGGGCCTCAAGCTACTAAGGACTTTTAAGAACTTTGCTGGAAGAAGAGCGGTCTGTCCACCGTTCACGGATAGTGAAGAGCGGAGCCGTTCTCCACTGATTAGCTCAGTCAGTGGGTATGTCGTGTTAACTGGCTCTCGCCAGATCAGTGAGTCCACATTAGTTAACCGGCACGAGAGACCAGCGTCAGCACTGTGTTTGACAGAAGCGCAGAGTAAAGCGGACACCGGTGGATTTCTCCCGTTTCTCAGCCCAGCTCCACAGAAGGACTGCGCCCGATATCCACATCTCTCTCTCTGGCCACGGGAGTTTCACTCACCTGTCCCCCGTCTGATTCATTTGCCCGCAGCCCGCCACCACCTGTTCAGGTACAGTCCGTGTGTATTTTTTTGGCTCTGAAAAGAGTGAAGAGGCTATTCTGCCAGCCACAAGGAACTCACACCAAAAGCGCAGTACTGCAACGGGGTGGGATAAGTAAATTTGTGTGCTTTGCGGGGACTGTGTATATTGGCCAGTTGCAGCTAAGTGTGTGTGTGTGTGCGTGGTGTATGCAAGGTGGGCCCACATAATTGTTTATTTTACAACTGGTGTTATTGATAGTCATTATAAGTAATCAAACCTTACAGTACAGGACTGGTGTATTGTTTATTTGTTTATTACCATTTCTGAGGGTATTCATAGCTGTGAATAGCATTTCTTTTGTGGAGTGTTTCATTTCATTGTTGCTTACATCCTGAAAGAAAAAAGAAACAAAGTATTATTATCACTGTTATTATTTGTTAGGCAATTGTATAATTAAATTCTGGTTTTATATTTTTCTATACTTACCTGGTAGCGTGATATTATTACTTTTCAGTGTATTTCACTTACCTGAGGGTATTTCCTATAAGAGAAAGGGGGAGAAATATAATTAGTATCTATAGTTATTAGGGATTAGAAACACATTGAGGATACATTATACAGTAGTCTATAGGATAAGGTATATTAATGGGGCATTGTTTAGTAAGTATTTAGAGTACAGTAGAGGTAATTATAATTTAAAGGGCACTTACCTTGAATTTACAGGTCCCCTCCACTGTCATTATTAAAGGGGCATTTCTAATACAAAGATAAATCAAACAAAAAACCTAAAGGGAAAAAGTCCTATATAGACTCATAGGCAAAGAACTCGGGAAGCACTAAACCTATTAGCTCATAGGGGTACACAAGTGCTACATAAAATGGGGGCTCGTCCGGGATTTCTTTGTATTTAGAAGTAGAAGTAACCCAGAAATAGAAGTAACCCAGCAATAGAAGTACTAGTTATAATTATAGATATTGAAAATGGAGTCGCAAGTCGATTTAGTAGCTGAGCTGCACGAATGGTGTGAAGGAGAGCACTTAGATGAGGCCCATGCACTTATGGTTCTTCTGCCTGAGGAGCTAGAAATAGACAAGGTAGAACACACACTAGAGACAGTGAAGTGTTTGGGACGTGTGAAGGTCCGAGGACGGATAACCCACAAACAACAAGGCAAGTATAAGTTCTTGTGTGAATGTAAGGAAGTCCTAAAGCCAGAGCTGGTCCCACCGGAGGTAGTTCCGGGTGAGGGCCAAGAACCATGGTCCATCATAATAGTGGTGGGAGAGTGGACGCCGCCTGCACCCACTGATGAGTTCAGGAAAAAATTAGAAGGGTTCATCAGGGCCGAAGGTAAGTCCATGGGAGACCTCCAAGGTTTTTTTCCGGTTGCCGATGCTTCCTCTGACACTACTGATCCGCTCTTGCGCGCGCTGGGTGAGTTATTCAACAAAGCAAGGCCATCCAGTGAGCAGACAAATTATCGCCGCCTACGCCAGTTTTCAGGGAATGTGCCGGTCCCTTTAGGGGAGGAGCCATTCGAGACCTGGTTAGAGCAGGCTAAGTTCATGGTAGAAGAGAGTGACTGCTCCATTAAGGAGAAACGGCGACGTTTGGTAGAAGGCCTAAAAGGGCCTGCCCTAGAAATAGTGAAGGCTGCACGTGCCAGTGACCCAGAGGTGAGTCCTGACCAGTGCATAGAAGCCCTCGAACAGGTGTTTGGAACGGTTGAGTCAGGAGAGGACCTCTATTTTGCATTCCGTTTAATGCAGCAGCAAGCAAAGGAGAAACTCTCTGATTTTGTGAGGCGTTTGGAACGAGCGTTAGCTAAAGTGGTTCAGCGAGGTGGTCTCCCGCCAGGGAACGCAGATAAGGCGCGGTTGGAACAACTGCTACGAGGCGCAGTGGCCTCTGACCTTATGCTAGTGAACCTGCGGTTGAGGGAAAGGAGGGTAGCACCACCTACCTTTCTCCAGTTGTTAAAGGAGGTACGCTCTGAGGAGGAGTATGAGGCCTCAAGAACCAAGCTAAACCCGTCGGTGCGCGCCGTTCAAGCTCAGTCTGATTATGACAGCAAGCGGGCCGAGATACAAAACCTGAGGGCCGAAATAAAAGAAATTAAGGCGATGTGCGTTGCCATGGCAACCACCACACCCCCTCAACCAGAGAGTAGGGAAAGACAGGTGCCAGTTAGTCCTGTCAGCTGTCCCGAGACCCGCGGTGATGCGGAGGTGTCTGCTTTAAAGAAACAGGTCAAACGCTTGCAACAAAAAGTAGACAACCAACAGATTCAACAGGCAGACGTGCCTGTGGCAGTGTTGCCGGTGGAGACGTCCAGCAATGTCCCCCGCCCGCCGCCACGAAGGCCGCCAGCCGACCCAGACGAATATTTTTGCTACCGCTGTGGTGAAAATGGACACTATGCAGGTAAGTGCAAAAACCCTGAGAACCAAAGTAGGGTCATCCAGAAATTGATCCAATCTCTGAAGAAGGCCAGAGGTCCGTACCAGAGGACCAGTCCCGGGGAGGATACCGACCGTGTGACCTGCCATGCCAAGAAGAGCGCCGTGGACACTTGGAGAGGTAGAGACATTCCTCCGGGCCTAATTGGACCTCCCTCTCTAGAGAAAGTGAAGATCAATGGCCACCTGTGTGAAGCACTGTTGGACAGTGGCTCCCAGGTAACCATTATATTTGAGAAGTGGTATGACACCTACATGTCTGATGTCCCTATCTACCCGGTAGGTGGACTCGACATATGAGTGACTCAGTGAGTCGAGTTACCCGTATAGAGGTTATGTAGTGGTGGAAATGGAGTTTCCACAGAAAGTAACCAACACCCCGACTACCATATCAGTGATGGCGCTGGTCTGCCCCACTCCGAGAGGCCCAGACCAAACCCCCATCATAATTGGAACTAACGCCAAGGCAAGTCTGCCTAAGCGTTTAGCTAGACTGTATGGGGAAGTAGCGGGTGTGAATGTAGCTAGCACACAGGGAAAGGGACACAGTACCAGTGAAGCCCCAGCAGGCTCCAACACCGGGCAGCGGGAAAGTGAGGATGAGGAGGTTGGGTATGTGAAGTGGCTAGGGCCTGGCACATTAGTGTTGCCGCCTGGGGTCAGCTACCCAGCTCTCTGTCATGTGGAGTTTGAACAGCCAGTGGATAAAGAAATCCTTATGGTAGATGTTGCTCCCAATGATCCTCTCCCGGGTGGTGTGTTGTTGACGCCTATGGTAGTGCCACGCTATGCAGTTGACATCAAAAAGTTCACTGTGCTGCTACAAAACGAGTCTAGGCGAGAAGTGGAAATAGCAGAGGGTACGATCCTTGGTTGCCTATACCCCACCGACGTGGTTAAGTCTGTGCCCAAGCCAGAGACGGAACCTACTGAGGGGTTTGACGCTTCCAAACTTGATTTCGGAGATGCCGACATACCTGAGGAGTACAAGGAGAGACTCCGCCGCAAGCTAACTCAGAGGGTAGACGTCTTCTCATTAAGTGAGTGGGACGTAGGGCTAGCGAAGGGTGTAGAGCACAACATCCGTCTAGCGGATGACCGGCCCTTTAGAGAGCGGTCTAGACGTCTAGCCCCAGCGGACATTGACGATGTGAGAAGGCACATACAGGAGTTGTTAGCAGCTGGCATCATTAAGGAGTCGCGCAGTCCGTATGCATCACCCATAGTGATTGCACGGAAAAAGAGTGGCAAAGTCCGTATGTGCATTGACTATCGCACTCTGAACAGCCGGACTATACCCGACCAGTACACCACACCCCGAATTGACGACGCTCTAGACTGCTTGTCAGGGAGTCAGTGGTTCTCGGTGTTGGACTTAAGAAGCGGCTACTACCAGATAGCCATGAAGGAAGAGGATAAGGAGAAGACTGCTTTCATCTGCCCGCTGGGGTTTTACCAGTTTGAGCGCATGCCACAGGGCATCACTGGGGCCCCAGCGACATTCCAACGGCTGATGGAAAAGGCAGTAGGAGACATGAACCTGTTACAGGTATTAGTCTACCTTGATGACTTGATCATTTTTGGCCGGACTTTGGAGGAACACGAGGAGAGACTCATGAAGGTGCTAGACCGACTCCAGGAAGTCGGGCTGAAGATCTCGTTGGATAAGTGTCAGTTTTGCCAACCTAAGGTTAAGTATGTTGGACATATTGTTTCAGCAGAAGGTGTGGCTACTGATCCAGCGAAGATCGAGGCTGTCACCACCTGGCCCCAGCCCACTCACCTGAAGAGTTTGAGATCTTTCCTGGGTTTCTGCGGTTATTACCGCCGGTTTGTCGCCAACTACTCCTCCATCGTCCGACCTCTCACGGAACTGACCAAGGGCTACCCTCCCACGCAAAAGGGAAGGAAGCCCAACGCCTGGGAGCGAGGGAAGAAGCACCAGCATGACCCTCCTTATTATGACAAATCTGAACCCTTTGGTGAGCGATGGGATGCAGCCTGCACTCAGGCATTCCACAACATCATCAACTGCCTCACCCATGCTCCGGTATTGGCATTCGCAGACCCCAACAAGCCGTACATCCTGCATGTGGATGCGAGTTTATCTGGGTTGGGAGCTGTGCTCTACCAGGAGTACCCAGAGGGTTTGAGGCCGGTGGCATTCGCCAGCCGGAAGTTGAGTGCGTCTGAGCGGAATTATCCCATCCACCAACTGGAGTTCCTGTCCCTCAAATGGGCGGTCGTGGACAAATTCCATGATTACCTGTATGGGGCCAGATTCACAGTGCGTACGGATAACAATCCGTTGACGTATGTGTTGACCACGGCCAAACTCAATGCCACGGGGCACCGTTGGTTGGCCAATCTGTCCACATACGAATTTGACATCAGTTACAGGCCAGGCAAAAATAACATTGATGCCGACCTGTTGTCAAGACAAGTGGCATGGGAGGAAGACACAGGGGGATGGGAGACCATCCCAAAGTCTGGAGTGCGGTCGATCTGTAAGCGGATATGTAGCGGCTAAGCCTAGAACTTTAAGCCACTGAGGTGGCTACATAGACGGTGACCTAATTGACGCGCCGGCCAACAGCAGTGTCTGTAAAAATAAATAAGATTCCGACTCCAGTTTCTTGATTTGATGAATGTGCCCACCGTTTAATGCTCTTCAACTATAGATAGGCAAGAATCCATACCGATGTAGTGTCATTCACCATAACAATTATTCCATACACATACAGCACCAACCGATGCATACGGTGGCGGTCAAAAACTGTATAGCTTCCCCGTCTAGCAACACACCTGGAGCATGATTGCTACCCACCTTCCTAAGTAACCAGTGATTTCAAGCAACCAATGACCCAAGGGTGCCACCTAGTGCTCAACTTTGAACAGGAATAGGAAAACCATAAAATGGCTCCTACACTCCGGCCCCTAATTGTAATGACATGGACATAACAATTCATACAAATACAATTAAGGAGCCATAAACCACATGATACAAAGAAAACTGCAATTCAGCACAAACGTTAGCATACAGTACATGTTCAATATACAGAGCACTTGTTAACCTGCAGTTTCATGTAGCAGGCAAAGTTTCGTCACGGGCCTTTCAATGACATTAGACTTTGTCTGCAGGCGCACTGAACGCACAAGTCCCTTCTTATCATGGAAAGCCTCCATGACTTTTCCAAGCGGCCAGGAGCCTCGTGGGGCTGTAGGATCCATTATACCAACAATATCTCCAGGCTTCAGGTTTCTCCTCCTTTGGCTCCATTTTTGCCTTTCTTGCAGCAAAGGCAGGTATTCCCGGACCCACCTCTTCCAGAAAAGGTCAGAGATGTACTGAACCTGTTTCCACCGTCGTCTTACATACAGGTCATGTGGCTCAAATAGTCCAGGTGGCAATGATGGTTTTCCTTTCAACAGGAGGATATGGTTAGGAGTAAGTGGCTCAAGGTCGTTCGGATCCTCAGAAAGCTTGGTGATAGGCCGATCGTTTAAGATGGCTTCTGCCTCACACAGAACTGTTTGGAGTCCGTCATCATCCAGTGTCTGCTGTCGGAGAACTGAACTTAAAATCCTTCGCACCATGCGGATTATCCGCTCCCACACTCCGCCATGATGTGAGCCTGCTGGAGGATTAAACGTCCACTTCACTCCATTTTGTTGCAAAACTCCTTGAATGCGGCTCTGATTCAAAGAGGCGAGAGCCTCCCTTAGTTCTCGCTCTGCTCCAATGAAGTTGGTTCCATTATCCGAACGAATATGAGCAACTTGACCTCTTCTGCAGATGAAACGGCGCAGAGCGTTAATACATGCATCTGTATCCAATGAGTTAGCCATTTCCAAATGGACCGCCCGGCTTGCCAGACATGTGAATATCACACCATACCGCTTGACTGTGCCTCGTCCTTTCTTCACGACAATCGGCCCAAAGTAGTCGACTCCGACATTAGTAAATGGTGGACAGTCAGGAAGAATCCTTTCTTTTGGCAAATCTGCCATTTTTTGCTCCACCATCCTTCCATTATACCTCCTACAAAAGCCACATTCTGCTATGATTCTTCTCACTGCTGCGTTGGCACTTGTAACCCAGTACTTTCGTCTGAGTGTGGACAGCGTATGGTTACGACCACTATGGCCAAGCTGCTGGTGAATGTGCTTAAGAACAAGAGTGGCTACGTATTGATCCTTGGCGAGGACGAGGGGATGTTTAGTTTCCTCTGGTAAAGAGCCTTTAGCCAACCGCCCTCCAACTCTCAGGAGCCCGTTATCCAAATACGGATCCAATCTGTAGATTTTACTCTGTCGGCTCACCGTAGCCTTTCCAGATGACAACGTAGCAATCTCTTCTCCAAACCTTTGCTGCTGACAGTATTGAATGATGGCAAGCTCGGCCTCAAACAGATCATGTGTCGACAAAGCCTGTCCTCCTGGCCTGTCAGCCCTTTGCTTATCCTGCCTCCTGACATCATGATCCAATCTTTGCTTGCTGGCATCAGAAGCCTCCGCCTCCCTCCTCTTGCGACTTCTTTCCAGAAGAATGCCTTTCAGCTTAAGGAACCAGGCAACAGATACCTTGAGCTTCCTCCAACTTGAGAAGTAGGCCAGTAGACGACTAGTAGCATCAGATGTACCTTCCACGTTAACAAGATTCACCATTGCTTCCCTCTTGACCTCTAGGTCATCTGCTTCTATGGCTGTCTCCAATATATTTTCTGGCCAGTCCTCTTCTGGTTTGTACAGAAATCTAGGCCCCTCAATCCACCTGTGATCCTGAATGAAGTCTGCAACCCTCACACCCCTGGATGCATCGTCCGCTGGGTTCTCCTTGGAACTGACGTATCGCCACTGCGCAGTTCTGGTGGCTTCTCTGATAGCTGAGACCCTGTTTGCCACAAAGGTATGGAAACGTTTGTCTTCATTCCTTATGTACTTCAGCACAGAAGTGCTGTCGGTCCAAAAAACGGACTCTTGCAGCTGAAGCTTCAGCTCCGCCTTCAGCAGCAGGTCAAGACGAACAGCAAGGACAGCCGCAGTCAGCTCCAATCGAGGAATAGTAACCGTCTTTAGAGGTGTAACTCTGGCCTTGCCCATCAGGAATGCAACATGGATGTTATCTCTATCATTCCGCATCCTGAGATAAGTGACGGCTCCATATCCAGCTTCGCTAGCATCTGCAAAGTGATGAAGCTGGGCATGTGTAGGGTGTCCAAAGTCTTTTGGTTTAATACACCTCTCAACTTTAAACCTGGACAGCATATCCACGTCCTCCATCCAACTTGTCCACTGCTGCAAGATGTCCTGGGGTGTGATTTCATCCCATCCAAAGTTTCTTCTGCAAAGCTCTTGCAGCATGATTTTAGCAGGTAGCACCACTGGTGCCAGAAAGCCCAGTGGGTCATACACAGAACTAGACACAGACAACATCCCCCGTCGGGTGCGAGACCTTTGCTTGACCTCCATCTTGAAATTGAATGAATCAGTCTCAGCGCACCACTGCAAACCAAGGGCTCGCTCTACAGGAAGGCTGTCTCTATCCAGATTGAGCTCATGCAAATCTTTAGTTCTGTGTTCCTCAGGAAGACTTTGTAACACGGCGCGATCATTGCTCATCCATTTAGTCAGAGTGAATCCACCCTTCTGACAGAGAGCAGTTAGATTTTTGACCATGAGGCCAGCTTCCTCTTCAGATGACACACTCTTCAGACAGTCGTCAACATAAAAGTTCTCCTTAATTGTCTGAACGACTTCAGCTGGAAAGCTGGATTGATTGTCATCTGCCGTTTTCCTCAAAGCGAAGCTAGCGCAACTCGGGGAGGACACCGCACCAAACAGATGGACGGTCATGCGAAAGACGGCCACTTCCTTGGTCAGATCTCCCTCTGGCCACCACAAGAAGCGCAGGAAGTCCCTGTCCTCTTCTGCCACCTTGACCTGATGAAACATTGCCTGTATGTCGCCCATGACTGCCACCGGTTCCTGTCTGAATCTAAGGAGGACCCCAAGCAATGTGCTGGTAAGGTTGGGACCTTGTAAAAGCTGCTGATTCAGCGATGTTCCCTTGAATGTTGCACCACAATCAAACACCACCCGCAGAGTCCTCTTCCTGGGATGATATACACCATGGTGCGGGATGTACCACACCTTGCTGCTGCCATGATCCAGCTGTTGTGTAGGCACTGGCTCTGCGTAGCCTTTTCTGATCACCTGATTGAGATTTGCTTTATACTCCTCATAGAACTGCTCACTGTTCATGAACTTCCTCTTCAGGCCGAGTAACCTTTGCTTCACCACAGAAAAATTGTTGGGCAGAGATACTTTGTCCTTCTTAAAGGGCAACTTCAAGCTGTAATGACCATCTTCGAGTATTGCAGATTTTTTTGCAATCTCCATGAATTTGATGTCTTCTCTGGATAGCCCTTTCTCCTCTGTAGCTCTCTCATTGAAGTCATGCTTGTACTGCTGACTCAACATTTCCTCCAATCTACACACCGAAATCCTGTTGACAACTACTGAAGGGATCTCAGCTTCCACGCTGTTGTTGTTACCTTGCAAAGGGCCGTTTATCACCCATCCCAATGCTGTTCTTATAGCATATGGGCCCTCCCCATGGCTGTTAACAACCTCCCAAGGTTCCAACATCTTTGGAGCGTTGCTTCCAATCAGCAGGTCCACATTAGCCATTATGCTGGGAATCCTTACCTTTGACAGGTATGGCCACTTTGCCAAATCTCCATCAGTCGGAATGTTGTCTTTGTTTACGGGCATTTTTTTCTGAGTGAGGACCTCTGGCAACCTATAAAAAAGGTTGCTCTCCAAACCAGACACTTCCAAGCCTGACACCGAATAAGCTGGCACCACTTTTTCCTGCCCCATTGTTTGTAAAAGGATGTGGGTTTGCCTGCCAGCAAGATTGAGCCTGCGCATAAGATGCTCTGAGCAGAAGGTGGATGTGCTGCCAGGATCCAAAAATGCATATGTATGTATTATCTGGCCTCCGTTGGTAGACTTGACTTGGACTGGCAAAATGGAAAGAAGACAGCGATCCCTTCCGGCCCCTATATGACCACAGGTTTCATGAGATGATGTGATGTCGGCTCTATCCCTCTTGTCAACATGAAGCACACTAGGATGGCTTAGACCACAAATCCTGCAGGTTAAACGCTCCTCACACTCTCGACTCCTGTGCCCCACACCTAAACAGCCGAAACAAAGCTCCTGCTCCATTAAAAAGCTGATCTTATCCCTGTGCCTCTTCCCTTTAAAACGTTGACATTCCTCCAATAAGTGACTTTGAGCACAGCACACACAATTTGACTCTCTGGAATTCTCAACTGAGTGTACAGGTGCAATGTTGGTGGCAAAGCTGTTTCCTTTGAGTCGATATCCTAGTTGTGACTTCATCCTATTGGCAGCCTTTGCACTAGTTGTTCCAGATGGTATGTCCTGAATGTCACCAAATAAAGGGTCTGAGAGGATGCGGACGTGTCTCTCAATGAATGTGACCAGATCCTTGAACACAGCTCTGCGTTTTGATATTCCCAAGATGTCATGTGCAGCACTTCTCCATTGCTCTCTCAGCTTATATGGCAACTTAGCCATGACTGCCCTCATGTTGCATGGCATGTCCAACTCCTGCATGTACTGTAGAGAGTCCATGACATTGCAACATGAACGCAAAAAAAGGGCATAGGCTTGCAATGCATTGGCGTCTTCGGATTTTACTGAAGGCCACGCCAATGCCCTTTCCATGTAGGCAGTGGCCACCTGATATTGATTGCCAAAATGTTCTTGTAGCAGCTGCTTTGCTTGAGCGTAGCCATGCTCGGGAGCCATATGCTGACAGCTGCGCACCAGTTCCCTAGGCTGCCCTCTAGTGAACTGCTCCAAGTAATGTAGGCAATCACCTGTGCTGACCTTTTCCTCCACTCCTTGCTCAAATGCTCGCTTAAAGGAGATGTATTGAAGAGGATCCCCGTCGAATATGGGAATATGTCTTGGAGGCAATAACATTAAACGTTGTTGTTGAACCATAGCTGCTGCTATTTCATTTTGCCTTTCCATTACGGTGCAAATGTCTCCAAGCTGTCTTTCTTCTGGCTGTGCATTGAACAAGGGGGAGGCCAGAACTTGTGATGATGCATTCACTTGCAACTCATGATGGCCACTCTGCATTTCAGTATCAGTTCCCAGAGCCAGCGGTGGTGAGGCCTTATTAGCTGGCAGGGACCAATCCTTACTTAGCTGGGGCTTGTTGGAATTGACAGGCTTGTACTCCGTTGCCATTGGTTTAAGTATGTTTGAAGCGACAGCATTTCTGCTCTTAGTCAGATAGGAGTTCATAGCATTTGATGATGCCTTGACCTGTCTTTGCACATCCGAGGCCTGTTGTAGAACTGTTAATTTAGCAGTAGATGCAGCTAACTTAGCCTCCAGCTCGACTTGTTCTCTCCTCCTCTTCAGCTGTTGCTCTTGTTCCTCCAAAGCATGCTTTTCCTTTAAAGCTGCTATATGAGCAATCAGTGCAGCTCTTTCCGCCTCTTCTTTGATCCTGGCAGAGGAAGTCGTGCTTAAATGTTTGCTATCAACATTTGAAATGCTGTCCTGTGGCAGAACGCCATCATCATCATCTTCATCGTGCAACTCATGTTGATGCCACGACAACCATTTTTCCACCTCAGAAACACATGCATTGTTGCTAATCATTTTTGCCTGGAACCAAATGTCATGCTTTTGTTTTTCATCATCAGGCAACATATTCATCAAAATACCATGAATACCCTTGGCTTCATCACACAATTTGACAAGATCACAAAGAGCACATTGAACCTCTGATTTTGCAACACCTGTTTGTATAAGGCCTTGTATATTTTCTCTTAACCTAGTAGCCTTATTTAGCTTAGATTTCCTTTCATTTTGCAACTGTTGAACTTTTTCTGCCAATGCCTTTGGTGTTAATTTAACAACGCGCTTTCCTCTAACCACCTGTATGTCCGCATTAGTAGTGGCCGTGTTTGGCAAAGAAACAGCCGATTGCGCAATAGCCTCCATGGGCCTGTCCACAACTTCACCGTGCATGCTCATGCTTTTTATGCGCGCGCGTGGGTGTGTGCGTGTGTTTTCCAAGGGCGCTTGAACGCAATAAAGTCACAAAGTCAAATGTATTTGATTACCAATGCATTGGAATTTTCCTTTGTACCCCCCGCAAAAACAAAAACACTGTGCACAGCTTCAAACATGAATGGCCATAAAGTGTAGCGCTACACGTACCAGTTGGGCGCCTTGATGCGATGAACGATGAATGGATCAGCTCCCAGCGAAGTCCTCACACTGGCGGCACATTGAAGAAAAGTGTGGCTCGATAGCTGGATGTAGCAGCCGGATAGCAGGCCTCCTCCTGTGTCTAGACGAAGCAGATGAGCTGGCTGGGTCCAGTGAACAGCGCGAAACAATCATCGGCGTCGTTAGCAGATCTCGGCGTCCTCTCGGTGTAGTTAGATGAAGCAGATGAGCTGGCTGTGTCCCGGTAACAGCGCGTTAACAGAATGGTTAACAGCCATCGGCGTCCTCTCCTCATAGCATAAGCATAGCGTAGCGGCCCGGGCTCCGGTAGACAGTGTATCAGCTTAATTTCCAGCACAATCCCCAATGGAAATGACAACAGCGTCAGCCGTTAACACTGCTGCATGCGTGGCTTGAACTCCGACGTAAAGCATAGTTTTTGACTTAATGTAGCGGCTAAGCCTAGAACTTTAAGCCACTGAGGTGGCTACATAGACGGTGACCTAATTGACGCGCCGGCCAACAGCAGTGTCTGTAAAAATAAATAAGATTCCGACTCCAGTTTCTTGATTTGATGAATGTGCCCACCGTTTAATGCTCTTCAACTATAGATAGGCAAGAATCCATACCGATGTAGTGTCATTCACCATAACAATTATTCCATACACATACAGCACCAACCGATGCATACGGTGGCGGTCAAAAACTGTATAGCTTCCCCGTCTAGCAACACACCTGGAGCATGATTGCTACCCACCTTCCTAAGTAACCAGTGATTTCAAGCAACCAATGACCCAAGGGTGCCACCTAGTGCTCAACTTTGAACAGGAATAGGAAAACCATAAAATGGCTCCTACAGGATACGTACCCGAAGCTCTCCAGTACTGCCACCTAGATATGTCGAACAGCTAGGCGCTCCCCCAGAGTGTGTCCCTGACATTTACGCGTTTCCCACTAGGGTGGATGTGAGCGCGCCCAGTCAATTGTCCCGACCAGAGCTCATTAGTGCACAGGTCGAGGACAAAGTGATAGGACCGGTCTTACAGGCTCTGAAGAGTGGTAAGTGGCCGGAAGACGTAGAGATGAGTGCAGACTTGAGGTTGATGAAGAAGGAAGTTGGGAAGCTGGTGATTAAGGAGGGCCTCCTGCATAGGCACAGCAAGAGACCGACTGGAGAAGAGGTCTCTCAGCTGGTGTTGCCAGCAGAGTATAGGGCCATTGTCCTTAAAGCCATGCACAGCGACCTTGGACATTTAGGCATTGAGAGGACAACTGATTTGTTGAGAACTAGGTTTTATTGGCCTCGTATGGCTTGGGACACTGAGCAGTTCATCAAGAACTGTGGGGAGTATGTGACTCGTAAGAGCCCTTGCCAACGAGCGGCGCCTTTACACCAGATTGTCAGCAATGGTCCCATGGACCTCGTCTGTATAGACTTTTTGTCTATGGAACCAGATTCTCAGGGAATCTGTAATGTGTTGGTTGTAACTGACCATTTTACGCGGTACGCCCAGGCTTTTCCGGCCAGGAATCAGAAGGCATTGACAGTGGCCAAGATTCTGGTCGATAAGTATTTCATCCATTATGGGTTGCCTGCAAGGATCCATTCGGATCAAGGAAGAGACTTTGAGAGCAAGCTGATCAAAGAGATGCTGAAGATGCTGGGGATACGCAAATCGCGCACCACACCGTACCATCCTCAAGGGGACCCGCAGCCGGAAAGATTTAATCGGACCCTCCTCTCCATGTTAGGTACCCTGAGCCAGGAAAAGAGGCGAAGGTGGAGCCAGCATGTGACCTATCTGGTCCATGCATATAACAGCACCAAGTGTGATGCTACGGGGTATTCTCCGTATTACTTGATGTTCGGGAGAGAAGCTAGGTTGCCGGTTGACGTATGCTTTGGGACATCTCCAGATGGTGAGGACGGTGGGCCCCACAGTAAGTATGTCTCTAAGCTGAAGGATGACCTTCAAAAAGCGTTCAAGCTAGCCTCAGATGAAGCCGATAACAGTCACCAGAGGAACAAGAAGGCCTATGATAGGAGGGTGGGGTTCCAAACGTTGGAAGCCGGAGATAGGGTCCTTCTTAAAAACCTAGGGTTGAAAGGGAAACATAAGTTGCAGAGCCGATGGAGTTCCATCCCTTATGTGGTCGAGGGGAAGTTACCAAACTTACCTGTGTACCGCATCAAGCCAGAAGATGGACACGGAGCTCTGAAGACCATCCATAGAGACCATCTCCTGCCCATCGGTCAGTTGGTAAGGCTGCCGAGGACAGAGAGAGAACCTGACCCAGTGAGGCCGCAAACCCGATCCAGGACCGGGAGGGGAACCTCACGACCGCTTCCGCTACCCGTCCGCGAACCAGAAGTGAAGGACTTTTTGTCTGATTCTTCCTCAGACATGGATGGTTATGTGCCTCCAGAGCCATACCAGGAGTACCTAGCTGGACTGTTGAGGCAGGGAAGCAGGGTTAGGCAGGACCGAGAGGTCACTATTCCCCCTCCCCAGGAACCAGACCCACTTACAGATGCCGGGAGTGAACCTGATGAGGAGGAGGTAAGTGAACCAGATGAGGGTTCAGACACTGCTCCTGACGTGGATCCTGAGGCACAGGCCGAGATGGTAAGTGAGGAGGAAGAAAGTAGGGATGAAGAGGAGGTAGAAACAGAGCCGGTTGCGCCAGTAGTCAAGCGACGAATCAAACCGATCGTTAAACTTACCTATGACGCGCCAGGCCAGGCAAGGGATGAGCCCATTACCATTGTGCACCGGGGGGTGGGAGTGACCATCCAGGCCGATGATGACGGTGGACCGGGAGTAGCCCATGCCCTTCTCCAATATTGGTGTAAAAAACCACCCAAACCGCCCAAAGTAGTTAAGTGAATGAGGGCATTCACATTTAAGAGGGGGGAGGGTGTAACCCAGGGTTAAATTAGGGGTTAGCTATAGTTTTTTACATTTTATTTTAAGTAAAAGCTAATTTTTCAAGCTCTTTTATTTTATTATGAACCACCATGTGACTGTCAACCTACCTACTGCAATACCATATACCTACCTGTTTACTTACCATACCAGTTGACCTGCCAAATGCTTACCTGTTGTGTACCTGTATGTATGTATGTATGTATGTATATATGTGTGTTGTTTTATTTATTTTATTACTTACCTGCTATATTTACCTGCTGTGTGATTATTGTATTTTTATTTTATTGAATTGAACGTTGAAGTGAATTTTTAGCCATTGGGTGGCTACGCCACCATTTTCCACCACTGTGGACTACCAAAAGTGGGACAGTACACCCAAGGACTGCCAAAGGGTTTGCCAATGTACCTTGCTAGCCAGCCTGGTTGGAAGGCATGTCAAGACATGTCACCAGGAGTTCATTAATGCAGTTCTCACGGAGCGGGACTGTGATTGGAGGGATGTGGCCGCAAAGGTGGGCACAACAGAGACTGCGGTAAAACGGGCATAGGGGATTGGTGGAGTGGCGCAGGGAGAGGGCGGAGCTACGGAGTTTTCGGGAGAGGAGAAAGTTTTGGAGTCAGTCTGATCTGGGAGTGAAAGGAGAGACATTGCGTGAATTTACTGCAGAAGTTTAGAGAAGTATTAGTTAGCTGGCGTTGCTCCTGCCTAGCGTGTGGAAGTTTGGCACTGGTAGGTGGTATGGAGGGGGCCTCAAGCTACTAAGGACTTTTAAGAACTTTGCTGGAAGAAGAGCGGTCTGTCCACCGTTCACGGATAGTGAAGAGCGGAGCCGTTCTCCACTGATTAGCTCAGTCAGTGGGTATGTCGTGTTAACTGGCTCTCGCCAGATCAGTGAGTCCACATTAGTTAACCGGCACGAGAGACCAGCGTCAGCACTGTGTTTGACAGAAGCGCAGAGTAAAGCGGACACCGGTGGATTTCTCCCGTTTCTCAGCCCAGCTCCACAGAAGGACTGCGCCCGATATCCACATCTCTCTCTCTGGCCACGGGAGTTTCACTCACCTGTCCCCGTCTGATTCATTTGCCCGCAGCCCGCCACCACCTGTTCAGGTACAGTCCGTGTGTATTTTTTTGGCTCTGAAAAGAGTGAAGAGGCTATTCTGCCAGCCACAAGGAACTCACACCAAAAGCGCAGTACTGCAACGGGGTGGGATAAGTAAATTTGTGTGCTTTGCGGGGACTGTGTATATTGGCCAGTTGCAGCTAAGTGTGTGTGTGTGTGCGTGGTGTATGCAAGGTGGGCCCACATAATTGTTTATTTTACAACTGGTGTTATTGATAGTCATTATAAGTAATCAAACCTTACAGTACAGGACTGGTGTATTGTTTATTTGTTTATTACCATTTCTGAGGGTATTCATAGCTGTGAATAGCATTTCTTTTGTGGAGTGTTTCATTTCATTGTTGCTTACATCCTGAAAGAAAAAAGAAACAAAGTATTATTATCACTGTTATTATTTGTTAGGCAATTGTATAATTAAATTCTGGTTTTATATTTTTCTATACTTACCTGGTAGCGTGATATTATTACTTTTCAGTGTATTTCACTTACCTGAGGGTATTTCCTATAAGAGAAAGGGGGAGAAATATAATTAGTATCTATAGTTATTAGGGATTAGAAACACATTGAGGATACATTATACAGTAGTCTATAGGATAAGGTATATTAATGGGGCATTGTTTAGTAAGTATTTAGAGTACAGTAGAGGTAATTATAATTTAAAGGGCACTTACCTTGAATTTACAGGTCCCCTCCACTGTCATTATTAAAGGGGCATTTCTAATACAAAGATAAATCAAACAAAAAACCTAAAGGGAAAAAGTCCTATATAGACTCATAGGCAAAGAACTCGGGAAGCACTAAACCTATTAGCTCATAGGGGTACACAAGTGCTACATTTGTTTCACATTTTCTTTCAAGGAACTGTCTCTGCTGCTGCAACAAAGGCAAGGCGGTATTCTTTTTTAACTGAATCATCATAACTTTGTTTTTTAACTGATGTTTACTCTTCGAAGTTAACTGGATTTTGGAGCAAATTAAAACAAAGATTTACACTATCCTTAAAAACAAACAGTTTGCTTATTACAAATCATGGTCCAAAACCCTTTTCATATCAGTGCAACTGACTGAGTGACAAGAATATCCCCATTTTAGACCAATAATTACATGATTACATCTGGAAAACAATGCATTTCAGCTGTAAATATCAAAACATCATACAAGTTAATGATTTATTTTTTGTCATAGCCTACCCCAGATGATGTCTTCTAAGATAGCCAGTTGATGTTTACTCAACTTTTAAACCTAGAAATTGTAGCTAAACACAGGCAACCATGCTACCAAGCTAATCTAAGCTATGTGAAATTGTTCAGTGGGAACTTTATATGAAGTGCTGTTCGAGAGACTGTGAAAGTGGACTGATAGTTTAGACCAGTGGTTTTTAAACCTTTTGTCCCAGAGGCACACCAAAGACCAACACTTATAACTCTGTTTTTTTTTTTACTAATGTCAAATACAATTCTTTTCTTTTTTTTTCTTTTTTTTATTACAGCAATTCAGACACAGTAACATGGACAACAAGTAAATTAAACAGTGATGTGCACATTGATCATCCACTTTAGCTTCATAACAATTTGAGGATGATATGTTACGTTCTTCTCATCAGTACATACATGGATTACACAATGATGTCCATCTCATAAAATAAAATAAAAACAAAAATAAAAAAAATAAAATAATGAAAGACCAAGACAGACAAGTACAAAAATGAAAATAAAAATACAAAACAAAACAAAACAGACAAAACCCTGACCGAGGTGAGGTATGATATTAGGTAACGCTTTAAAATACAGCCCGCAAATAAGCATGTAGTTATAGTATAACAACGGGGTTTAGGGCTGTAGTTATAGTCTAACTACGGGGTTTAAGGAGTGAATTAATACTTTAACTAGAGGGTAACAAGATCTGTACTTATAGTCTAACTACGGGGTTTAAGGAGTGTAGTTATAGTATAACAACGGGGTTTAAGGAGTGTAGTTATGGTATAACAACGGGGTTTAAGGAGTGTAGTTATGGTATAACAACGGGGTTTAAGGAGTGTAGTTATAGTCTAACTACGGGGTTTAAGGAGTGTAGTTATAGTATAACAACGGGTTTTAAGGAGTGTAGTTATAGTCTAACTACGGGGTTTAAGGAGTGAAAAAATACTTTAACTAGAGGGTAACAAGATCTGTACTTATAGTCTAACTACGGGGTCGCGGGCTGTATTATGAAGCAGGGGACAAATGTTTGTACTTATAGGCTAATTACGGGGTACCACACTGTACTGTACAACGCGGACTCATGGATTCCTCAGATCATCCTCATGGAACTCCCAATCTTGTTACCCTTTTTGTCACCTAGTTAATTAACTAGTATTCTCTAAACCTACGAACACTTAAAGACTGCATTTTCTATTTCTTTTTGGACTCTACTTTTTAGATTTTCAACTCCCTTCCCTGATCTTAGGATAATTTAAAAATTACATTTTTATATCCCTTCTGTTGGACTCTTTTTACATTTTCAATTTTCTGTTCTCTTGTACATTTTATTTCCATATTAAACCATTCACAGAGTTTCATTATCGGAAACTCTGTGCATGGTTTAGCCCGGCATCTCTCGGCCTGTCTCGGAGGGGAGTCCCCAGACGGGGGTCCGCTGCTGTGGCCTGGTGGGTGGGCCCGTCCCCCGCGTGGCCTGCTCTCACGCTCTCAGTCACTATGCTGGTGGCTGGGGGCTGGGGGGGCGGGTCGCGTGGGGGCTGGGTCCGCCTGGGCCGCAGCAATTGGCCCCTAGCACAACGACCTCACAAGGTTCCTCCTCAGCCAAGTCACTGGGGCAATCCATGCGGCGATCCATATGGTGGAAAGGTTTTCTTGCGTTCACTGGGGGTGAGGGGGTGCCGCTGTGTCCCGGCCTGGCCTTCCCTCCCACGCCATATGTGGGCGGGGGCCGGGTCGGGGGGCATCGGTGCTCTTCATCACTGGTCGAGGGCTGCCGGTTGGTTTAGAACAGCTTAGGTAGGCGATAGATTAGCTACAGCCTAAGGCTGACCTGTTAGTGTTCAGGCTAAAATCAGACTAGAGCAGGGTAGGATAGGCCAGATTAGGCTGTAGATTAGCTAGATACTATGTCCCAGTTAGCTCTGGTTAATGCTTAGAGTAGTCAGTTGTCTGATCTTCTCCCCCCCCCCTCTCTTTCCCCCTTTCCCCGCTTCTTCCCTTCTTCCCCCTTCTTGTTCTCCTCTCTTTCCATGCTCTTTCCTCCCCCACATCCCACCGCCCCCCCCTCCCTTCTCCTGCTCTCTCCTCATTCTCCCCCCCTCTGCTCCTTCCTCTTCCTCCTCTTCTCCCCTATTTTCCTGAATCCCTGCCACTTCCTGCTCTCCCTTCTCTCACATTCCCCCTGCTCTCCTTCCCCTGCACCCTCCCACCCCTCCTTCTCTGCCTCTCTGTCCTCCCCCCTCTCTCACATTCCCCCTGCTCTCCTCCCCCTGCACCCTCCCACCTCTCTTTCTCTGTCCTCTCCTCCTCCACATTTCCCATTTTCCCCCCACCCTCGCCCTAATCCGGGCCCGTATCCTACTCCCTCCCTCCACCCTAGACCCTACCTCTACTCTCTGTCCTCCCCCCTCTCTCACATTCCCCCTGCTCCTCTTCCCCTGCTCTCCTTCCCCTGCACCTCTACTCTCTGTCCTCCCCCCTCTCTCACATTCCCCCTGCTCTCCTTCCCCTGCACCCTCCCACCTCTCCTTCTCTGTTCTTTCCTCCTCCACATTTCCCATTTTCTCCCCACCCTCGCCCTAATCCGGGCCCGTATCCTACTCCCTCCCTCCACCCTAGACCCTACCTCTACTCTACCTCCCCTGTACCCTCACATTCCCACTGCTCTCCTTCCCCTGCGCCCCCCCACCTCTCCTTCTCTGTTCTCTCCTCCTCTCTGCCCTCTCCTCCCTCTCACATTCCCCCTGCTCTCCCTCCCCTGCACCCTCTCCTTCTCTGTTCTCTCCTCCTCCACATTTCCCATCTCTCCCCACCCTCGCCCTAATCCGGGCCCGTATCCTACTCCCTCCCCTCCCTCAACCCTAGACCCTATCCCTACCCTGGTTCTCCCTCCCCTGCACCCTCATCTCTCCTCCCCTGTTCTCTCCTCCTCCACATTTCCTATTTTCTCCCCACCTCCCCCCTCTCCTCCCTCCCTCCCTCCACCCTAGACCCTACCTCTACTCTACCTCCCCTGTACCCTTCCACCTCTCCTTCTCTGTTCTCTCCTCCTCTCTGTCCTCTCCCCTCTCTCACATTCCCACTGCTCTCCTTCCCCTGCGCCCTCCCACCTCCCCACATTTCCTATTTTCTCCCCACCTCCCCCCTCTCCTCCCTCCTCCCTCTCCCTCCCTCCTCCACTCTCCTGTTTTCTTCAAATGTTCAAATGTTATCTTTATTCTGTATATTCTTGTTATTGTGTGTTAGCTAGAATCAGCTAGACATACTTTCTGTGAAGCCCTCTGAGACATGCTTGTGAATTAGGGCTATAGAAAAAAGAGAAAAAAAAAAAAAAAAAAAAGAAAAAAAAATGTACTTACAGGGTAACTACAGGGTTTAAGGAGAGTGTAGTTATAGTATAACAACGGGGTTTAAGGAGTGTAGTTATAGGATAACAACGGGGTTTAAGGAGTGTAGTTAGAGTATAACAACGAGATTTAAGGAGTGTAGTTAGAGTATAACAACAGGGTTTAAGGAGTGTAGTTAGAGTATAACAACGGGGTTTAAGGAGTGTAGTTATAGTATAACAACGGGGTTTAAGGAGTGTAGTTAGAGTATAACAACGGGGTTTAAGGAGTGTAGTTATAGTATAACAACGGGTTTTAAGCAGTGTAGTTATAGTCTAACTACGGGGTTTAAGGAGTGAAAAAATACTTTAACTAGAGGGTAACAAGATCTGTACTTATAGTCTAACTACAGGGTCGCGGGCTGTATTATGAAGCAGGGGACAAATGTTTGTACTTATAGGCTAATTACGGGGTACCACACTGTACTTACAGGGTAACTATGGGGTTTAAGGAGTGTAGTTATAGTATAACAACAGGGTTTAAGGAGTGTAGTTATACAACGGGGTTTAAGGAGTGTAGTTAGAGTATAACAACGGGGTTTAAGGAGTGTAGTTAGAGTATAACAACAGGGTTTAAGGAGTGTAGTTATAGTATAACAACAGGGTTTAAGGAGTGTAGTTAGAGTATAACAACAGGTTTAAGGAGTGTAGTTAGAGTATAACAACGGGGTTTAAGGAGTGTAGTTAGAGTATAACAACGGGGTTTAAGGAGTGTAGTTAGAGTATAACAACAGGGGGTTTAAGGAGTGTAGTTATAGTATAACAACAGGGTTTAAGGAGTGTAGTTATAGTATAACAACGGGGTTTAAGGAGTGTAGTTAGAGTATAAGACGAGACCATCTCCAAACTTTCGCGCGGCTGGACCTGTCTGCACCATTTGTCAATTGTCAGTACAGCACTTGAAGCAGATTATTTGTGGAGGTGAGTGAAGTAGGCTTAACTTGTGTGTTATTTACTAGACAGAAAGAGGTTATTCACGTCAATTACTTGTAAGAAGGAGAGGGGCCGCTGAGGGGGGAACACTTTTTTACCGTGATAGAGCGCTGCTCTCACCTTCAGCTCTGTGTGTGTGTGTGTGTGTGTGTGTGTGTGTGTGTGTGTGTGTGTGTGTGTGTGTGTGTGCGTGCGCGCGCGCGCCTGTGGTGGCGTTATGGCTGGGTGAAAATTCTATATTGTAACAGGCTAGTATTTTGGTTTAGTATTTAGTTTAGTATTTTGGTTCAGCTGTCAATCAAATCTTCATTACAGGATCATTTTCTCTTCCAAATGAAGGCGAAAATGGCGCCTAGTGCCTGTCATCTGGCAGAGTTTCGAGCCCATAAACTAACTACTAACTTGAGCAATTATGCAAACTAAATCAAACGGTAATGTCTAAGAATGCAAAGAAATGTAACTGGCTCGTTAAAACACGCATTCCAGGAATATTATTTACATTTATAACGATAATGGCGCGCGCCTCCGAGCCTGACAGCCTCCCTGGCTGTCAGGGGTCGTCTCTCGGAGATTCCACGCGGGCGGGCAGCACCTATGAATCGGATTGTCCGCTCGCTCCGCACGAAGCAGCTGGCTCCCTGGTACTCTGCGGATCCCACTCGTGTAGCATGACAACAGGCTGAATCCCACTGGATTTGGGGGTGGAACACGCCAGGATTGGCCAATCCCAAAGCCAGTCCTCAGAATTGTCAAATCAAATCATCGACACGTATATGGCCCGCCTCTCAATTCGTTTTCAGTGTCTGACACTCGCGCTGGTGCATTCCGTTCTGATTCACTTCGACTTTAATGGTGGAGCTGATTTAATTACTGTATAAATATGAAAACAGGGGGAAAGCTCTACCTTACCTGGTATTTGTGATGTGTAAAATAAAGCTAGAGAAACTGACCCAGACCTTTTTCGTTGGGTTTCACTTTTCAATTGTGCAAATATTACAGTCACTAAACTGTTTCCCTGTAATGCTCTGTAGATCTTGGATGTGCATGAGAAGCCTGGTGATGCCTCCTAAAGCAGACTGGACAGAGTGCTACAACATCAACTTCTCTATACAGAACCAGCTGCAGCTGACCGTGGCCTCACCCACTGCCACATGTCTGTATGTTAACTACAAGACTTTATCCACTATCTTTCTCCTACTAATACTGTCTCCTACCACTACACCATTCCACTCCCCTCTCTATCCCTCCATTTTTCTCTCTCATTGTTCTCTCTCCCATTGTAGATGATAACAGAACGCTGAACTGCCAGCATTACTATGGCATTGGCCAGGAGGCCATGCTGGACAAGAAGGTGGGTGCTGTCATCCACGCCGTCAACCTCAGGAAGCTCCTGGGAGCCAAGTGCAGGACGATACGGGAGGAGATGAGAGCGAGGAGGTCAGTGGCATGTGTGGAAACATACACATGAGCAAAGTGCACACAGACATACAGTACAGACAGACTGGATACTTGGTGAAAGAAGAGCGGCCAACTAAGAATCTTTCCCACTTCATACAACTGCTATTTTTTTTACCTTTATTTATCCAGGGTAACCATATTGAGATTTCCATCTCTTTTTCAAGTGGGCCCGGCTCGCACTCACACACACATTAAGGGGTTAAGGGCCTTGCTCAAGGGCACCTCAGTGGTGGTAATGAGGGAGGGGCAAGTGCTGCTTTTCACACATGCTTTTCTAATTGACACTGTCTCTTTGTCTATATACTGTGTGTGTGCAGGTTTTCGATGAGATATCATACATTGAGGGAGAAACAGCCAGTGGAGGACACACATTAATCTGTTAAGTAAGTTGAGAACTTTTCTTTTCTCCAAAAACCTATTCCTGTGGTCCTCTAGGCCTACTTGCTTTTTATCCTTTCTGGAAAGGATTTTATTTTATTTTATTTTATTTTTATTTTTTGTGTGTGCTTTGAGCACCACAACATGGCCGGTGTCTCCAAAACTCAGCAACTCACACCAAAACGATCTAGATGGACATATCCTGTGGGTGGCTGTAGTTTTAATTAAAGGTGACTGGCTTGTTAAATAAATGATTTGTGCACATAGCTGATGCCATGATCCCATGGAACCTAATGCATGTGTCACTGCATTTGGACTCTTATTTACCAAATTGTAATGTGTCTGGAATGGATGAGCTGTTTTACCAGGTTCCAAGGTGGATCAGAAAGGTGCGATTTAACGCCCCCACTTACAGTATCTGACTTATCAACTTCAAGATGAATTTTAAAATGTGTTGGGAACTTGGGACCAATCGGGCTGTGAGCCAGAAAGGTCTTTGTACAGCTAGACCCTGGGCAGACAGTACAGTGAAATAATTTTTAAAGTAGCTCATGCGTCATGCGTCACTTTTGTGTAGCACTTTTTCAAATGGCAGTTGAAATATTGACCAAAGAACAGTGTTACTCTGCCACTAATTTATCTCTGTTTGCTTTTCAGTTTGATACAAAGAATGGCTCCAGAACCAAAACCTGGGTGAAGCAGATGTGGAAGCTCGAGTGGGGAAGCCTGGATGCTACATCACAGAGAAAATAATGGACATAAACAAACAAGCAAAGAATAGCACTTGAAGGGACACTCCACCGAAAAACAATGCTGATTTATTTTGCACATAATCTCACACATATCCAAAAACTGTAAACCATTTTGCAGGCATTCATTTAGTTTGACAGTTATTGAGAGTTGATTTAAGTTGTGATTTGTGAATGACATCACTGGTCCACGACTGAACTCAAATCAACTCTCAATAACTGAAATTAATTAATTACGGTAAATGAATGCCTGCAAAACATTGTTTTTTTCCATAAAGTTTTTAGGATTGTGAGATTTTGTGCAAAATAAATCTGCATTGTTTTTCAGTGGAATTCTCTACTTCTGATTTGACTTAAGGCCTTTGCTCCTCAAGGGAGCATAGGCTATTGACAAAATGTCGGTGGTTGGCGGTTCTTCCCTGTTCTCCCCAATTGAGCCTGCTCCCAGACATTTCTGCCTGCACACCTCTTCTCCAGCTGTTCCTGGGGTGACCTCTTTTCTTGTCGGGTGATGTTGCCTGTTTGTTGTGTTATTGTTAATTAGTCAGTAGTTTTATTATTTAATTGAGTTTAATTGTAATGAGTCTTTAATTGCCTTCAGCACATTAATTGAGTTGAGTCACACTTTTACTTTTAATACTTTTGACATAAAGACAGGTACAGGCTGACTGTTCAGGTGCACTGCTGTATGTGCGGTTCTCTCTCCCACTCCCTCTCTGTGTTGCTTTTATTTAATAAATAATTATATTGTTATGTAAACCTGAAATAGTCTTCATTTAACTAGTTCAAGAAAGATTACTTTTGGGGTGCTGGTTAACAAGCATTCAACCATAGACCAGCATGTTGTGTTTTGACACCAGAATAGCTGGTGTATGCTGGTCACACCAGCACACCAGCATAGGTGTACTGGTGTATGCTTCCCATGCTGGTCACAAGACCAGCATATGTGACCAGCATCCCATGCTGGTCACACCACCAGCATACCAGCATCATCGCATGCTGGTCACACCACCAGCATCCCATGCTGGTCACACCACCAGCATCCCATGCTGGTCACACCACCAGCATCCCAGCATCCCATGCTGGTCACACCACCAGCATAACTTGTTGTGTTTTCAAAACACAACAAATTTACCAGCATCCCAGCATGCGATGGTGGGATGCTGGTACACCAGCATAAAAAGCTATGCTGGTGCATGCTGGTTTTTTCCTTAAACCCCGTTGTTACACTCTAACTACACTCCTTAACCCCTGTTGTTATACTATAACTACACTCCTTAAACCCCGTTGTTATACTATAACTACACTCCTTAAACCCCGTAGTTACCCTGTAAGTACAGTGTGGTACCCCGTAATTAGCCTATAAGTACAAACATTTGTCCCCTGCTTCATAATACAGCCCGCGACCCCGTAGTTAGACTATAAGTACAGATCTTGTTACCCTCTAGTTAAAGTATTTTTTCACTCCTTAAACCCCGTAGTTAGACTATAACTACACTCCTTAAAACCCGTTGTTATAGGCTACTCTAACTACACTCCTTAAACCCTGTAGTTAGACTATAACTACACTCCTTAAACCCCGTTGTTATACCATAACTACACTCCTTAAACCCCATTGTTATACCATAACTACACTCCTTAAACCCCATTGTTATACTATAACTACACTCCTTAAACCCCGTAGTTAGACTATAAGTACAGATCTTGTTACCCTCTAGTTAAAGTATTAATTCACTCCTTAAACCCTGTAGTTAGACTATAACTACAGCCCTCAACCCCGTTGTTATACTATAACTACATGCTTATTGGCGGGCTGTATTCTAAAGCGTTACCTGATATTATCTTATTACCTTAATAGCATCATCATGGGACTCCACCTTTTAGTAAATGTGTGGTTTTGAAGTCTCAGTGAGTATGTTATTTGCTCCATTTTATACACATCCCCTAATTTTTGTAACCAGAAATTATAAGTAGGAGGGTCAGGCTTTAACCAGTTCAGAGTGATACATTTCACTGCTACTGTAAACAAGATTTGAAGAAGATAGTTCTGATTCCTTCCTTCTATCCCATCTGTTGTCATCCCTAACATAGCAAGTATTGGGTCTTGTGGGATGTCAAGATGCATTATTTCTCCGACAGATTGAAATATGTCATTCCAGTAATTTTTCAATTTTGAGCATGACCAGAATGTATGTAGATAGTTGCCCACCTGTGCCCCACAATTTCTCCAGCAGTTACTAGATATGGCTGGATTTATCTTAGCTGTTATATGTGGTGTCCTAAAGAACCTGATTATAGTCTTCCACCGGAATTCTCTCCAAGAGTTTGAGCGTGTGACTAGGTGTGCTTCCGAACATACATTCTTCCACATATCTGTCGGTATTTCCTGTTCTAGTTCAGTCTCCCATTTTTCTTTTATACTAATATAATTATTTGAATCCATGCTCATAAACACCTGATACAGTCTAGAAATAATCTTACATAACACATTCTCAGTCTGCACCTTTATCCAGAATCTATCTATTTCGCTAAGATTTCTTATTTTACACAGATCTTTGTGTTTAGTTAAGAAGCTTCTCAGCTGTAAATAGAAGTAAAAATCGGTCCTTGGTAAGTTAAATTCTGTTTGTATTTGTTCGAAGGACTTCAGGTTATCTTCACAAAATAGCTGGTATATATAAAGCAGGCCGTAATCTTTCCACTTTTTAAGTCCCGTATCCAATCGGTTAGGGGTAAAGTTCTTGATCAAACCTATGTTTGATAAAGGTGAGACTGACTTGGGCAAATTAAATAATCTCTGTATTTCCCCCCATACATTCATAGTCATTTTAGTCCATTCACTCATCCTAATTTCTTTAGCTGGGACATCTAAAAATGGTAGATTTGAAAGAGTCTCTTGGCATAGATGTTTCTCAATGTTCAGCCATCGTGTCTCTGTACGTTCACTAATCCATGCTGTCATTGGTTTCAACTGAGCTGCCCAAAAGTAGTACTTTAGATTTGGCAGGGAAAGTCCACCATCAGATTTGGGAAGTTGTAATATTTTAAATCTAATGCGTGGTCTTTTCCCCTGCCAAATAAATCTTGAAATCAGCCGATCTAATAAATCAAAAGTAGTTATTGGAATCTTAATAGGTAACATTTGAAATAAATAAAGCAATCTAGGTAAAACATTCATACGTACACTCTCTATCCGTCCTATAAGGGATATGGGGAGGGTCGTCCAGCGTTCCAAGTCATTCTTAATACCTTTAATTATTTTGTCATAGTTGGCACTATATAATTGCTGCAGGGAGTGAGGAACATGGATTCTGAGATATTTAATCCCTCCTGTGGGCCATTTAAACCCACTCTGAGATTTAACAAGGTGGGGGATACTATATCCAATGTCCATGGCTTCAGTTTTTTCCACATTTATAGTATAGCCTGAATAAAAAGCAAATGTATCTATAATCTTTTTTAAGTGAGGTATAGTTGTTGTGGGATGGGACAAATATAGTAGGACATCGTCTGCATATAGCGAGAGTTTATGCTCCTCTTCTCCGATCGTGATACCCTTTATATTTATATCATCTCTAATTAACTGGGCAAGCGGTTCAATGCAAATCGCAAACAATAAAGGCGAGAGCGCGCAGCCTTGTCTGCAACCGTGTTCTAAATTGAAAGCCTCTGATCTGCACCCATTAACTCCAACTGACGCTTGTGGGTTTGAGTATAGTGTTTTAATCCATTTGAGGAAGCTAGGTCCAAAATTTAATCGTGATAATGTCTGAAATAAGAATTGCCAGGATATGCGATCAAACGCCTTCTGTGCATCTAAGGAGAGAAGCATGGCTTCCTCTCCTCCTGTTTGAACATGAGTCATAATATTAAGGAGCCTTCTAATGTTATCACCATAGTAACGGCCATTTATAAACCCGGTCTGTTCAGGGTGTATCACTTGAGTTATAATTTTGTTTACCCGTCTAGAGAGGGTTGTTGTTAAGATTCGGAGATCACAGTTCAGTAATGAAATGGGTCTGTATGACTGGCACTCAGTAGGGTCCTTACCCTCCTTGTGTATAACGACAATTGTTGCATCCCGCCAGGAGGGAGCCAAAGAGCCAGATTCCAGACAACAATGATAAGCTTGTATCAGTAGGGGGGACACCATATCCTTAAACATTTAAAAAAAATCATTAATAAAGCCATCAGGCCCTGGACTTTTATTATTCTTAAGTGTTAATATTACTTCCTCAATTTCCGTTGCCCCGATTGGTTTGTCTAATTCTTTAGCCATTGTATCTGTTAACTCTGTCAATTTTATTTCTTGTAAGAAGGAGTTCAACGCTCCTGTATCAGTACACGTATCTGAATTCTTATACAAAGTTTTATAAAACTGTGCAAAGGATTCAGCAATCTCGTTTGGTTTTGTTAGAAAGGAGCGTGGATTTTTAGATTTTAATTTTTGAACTATATTTATCGCTTGTTGTTTTCTTAATTGGAATGCCAGTAATCTACTTGCTCTATTTCCCTGTTCATAATACCTTTGTTTGGCGAATCTCAATTGTCTTTAAATTTTTTCTGTCAATAATATGTCTAATTCCCTTCGCGCTATTCTAAGAGCAGTCGAGATACTCGGGGATGAATTATTCTTATGTTGTTGTTCCAAATTAGTTATTTCATTTTCCAATTCGAGTCGTTTTGCTTCATTTCTCTTCTTCTTTGCACTTGCAAAGGATATGATGCACCCCCTAAGGTACGCCTTGGCACAGTCCCATATAATCAGTGGGGAGACCTCTGGAGTTACATTCAGTTCAAGGTACGTTTTTAATTCAAGTCAAGTCAAGTCAAGTCAAATTTTATTTATATAGCACCTTTCATACACAAAGGCAATTCAAGGTGCTTTACAAAAAAATAATCGAAAAAACAAGCAGCAAAGCAATGCACATATAAAAAACACATAAAAAACACAGCCGACAGTTTTAGTTAAAATATATACTCAAATTAACAAACATGAAACATTATTTCTGTTTTAAATAAGTTACAAGGCACTCTTCAGTATTATTATTACATGTACAGTCCATTTGTTGGAAATGTACAGGAAAAATCTTTTTAAAATTACAGGCCGAGAGAGGCAGTAGTTTAGTAGCAGTTAAAAGCAAGAGTAAACATAAAGGTCTTTAGCTTGGATTTAAAAATAGGCAGAGTAGGGGCAGATCTAATGTGTTCAGGGAGTTTGTTCCAGTTATGAGAGGCATAGTGGGAGAACGCGGCTTCACCATGTTTAGATTTGGTCCTTGGGACAATTAGTAGACCAGTGCCTGAAGATCTCAGGGATCTGGATGGTTCATAGTGTAGAAGCATTTCAGAGATGTAGTGTGGGCCTGACCCGTTGAGAGATTTGTAAACTATTAGCAGAATTTTAAAGTCTATTCTAAGATTTACTGGCAGCCAATGCAGGGATTTGAGAACTGGTGTAATGTGTTCAGCTTTCTTGGTTCTTGTTAGAACTCTAGCAGCCGCATTCTGAATGAGCTGAAGTTGTTTAACAGCTTTTTTGGGAAGACCATTGAAAAGACTGTTGCAGTAGTCTAGCCTGCTAGAAATGAAAGCATGAATTAGTTTTTCAAGATCTTGTTTGGACATGTTGGGCTCTATCGTTGCAGCCGCGCAGTTTCTAGGCCGAACGCCAGCCGCAGCGCAAAGCAGTGGGCGTGGAAAGGCGCACTTGATATCTTGGTATCGGCGCTAAACTCAGCCTCAACCATTATAACCACGCCTTTTAAGCGTAAAATTATGCATTGTCCGCTCATTGGAGAATTGCAGGGAAGAGACACACGCTTGCCTTTTAAGCTCCAATTCCTGGACAAATCCGGTAAAACCAGACAAAGCCAAGGGCTCCGCCGCCCCCCCCTCCCTTCATCCGGTCTGTCTATCTCCATATATAGGCTATTATTCCATATTATTATGCTTCTCAAACCAATAACTGCAGTTAAAATACTGCAAGCATGTAAATACGCTACACTATAGCAAGACCAAAGTGAAAATAATTTCTAAATGCATCTGATAGAAAAAAATATTGCCTATGGCTGGATGTCATGAGATTAGATGGCCAGAATGATATCGTTTTATCTCTCCTCCCCCACTGCACGATGCAACATCCTCTGAATGACACCTATCACTTTTACTGGATCTGATAACTTAATTCTATTTAATTTACAGGATTTTATTATTGAGTAATAGTATTTTATTTGGCCTATATATGCGTCCCCCCCACCCCCTGCCCACAGGCTCTGACAAATATGTTCATTCTCAATAAAATCTTCAGTAATCAATCAGAGGGGCTTTAAAAGCCAGATTGGCAGCAGCTGGCGCAGTGTGATCAATATGGCAGACCAAAACCGATCCACTAAATTCACAGCTGAGGAGAAGATGGTGCTGGCGAATCAGGTGATATATCTGTCCACCATTCATTTTGAATAGCTACAAAACAACTCTTTACTTAAGTTGTTTATTCATCTATCCATTCAGGTTCAAATGTACCATCGCGCACTGTTTGGGGAGGAGAATTACCCCGCCGACGCCCCGCGCCCAGTCCTGGACCGCCTGAGTGAGCCGCCCCAGGTGGCCGTCTATGCGCTGCGCTTGTTCAGCACCTCGGACAGCTCCGCTGCCACAGACGGGGGAAACATTTGGAAATAATTATAACTTTCTATGCTTTGCACACAGAAAAAATAAATACAACAGACAATTCTGTAATGAATAGCTGTAATGAAGAGTGGGGTTTGAAGAAGCGCTACACAACAGTTGATCCAGTTTCTCTCTCTCTTTCTTTCTCTCTCCCTTTCTCTCACATTAAACGATATACATGCCTATAATGTCAATTATCTGAATGAAATAATAATACATATTAATTAGGAATATTAGTAATATTAGTAGCCTAGCTAATTTCGGGGGGGGGGGGGGGTAATAAAACGTAGAGCTATATTACACATAAATGGGGATTATTATGATAGCCTAAACTAAATTTATGAAACTGCATTACAGCTTCACCCAAAAAGCCTGAGAAGGGTTGCAATCTTATATTCTATTGTATTCTAAAGTATTTTTTTCTATATATTGTATTCTCCATTCACTTTCCTGTCCCCGGTGCACAGAATCCTGCTTTAGGCCAGCTTTTCAAAAGCGCAAAGCGCTAAAAGTCGGCCAGGTCGGAAGATGGCTGGAAGATAGTAGTACGCCGGTATTTAGCGCCGCCACGCCCACTTCGGCGCATTCAGGGACTCCGCCACGCCCATTCGGCCTAAAGCGCATTTGGCAGCCTAAAGCCTATTGCTATTTTCCCGAAACAGGCGCAAGGCACGTTTTTTTGCGTTTAAGGCCCGTTTTAGCGCCGAAGGCCTGTGGGAGAATAGGGACCATAGCCTCTAATCCTTGCTATATTTTTTAGATGATAGAAGGCAGATTTTCTTATAAGCTTGATGTGGGAGTTGAAATTTAGATCAGAGTCAATAATAATGCCAAGATTTTTTACCTGGTCCTTTGGCTTCAGAGATAGGGATTCGAGGTGAGCAGTAACTTTGAGCCTATCTTCTTTTTTGCCGAAGACAATTATCTCTGTTTTGTCTTTATTAAGTTGGAGAAAATTCTGGCACATCCAATCATTAATTTGCGCAAGGCACTGACACAGTGACTCTATGGGGGCATAGTCATCCGATGAGAGGGCTATGTAGAGTTGGGTGTCATCTGCATAGCTATGATAAGCTATTTTGTTTTTTTGCATAATTAGGCCCAGAGAGAGCATATAAAGGTTAAACAGGACAGGACCTAAAATTGATCCTTGGGGTACCCCACATGTCATTTTGGTTTGGTCAGATGTGTAGTTGCCAATGGAGACAAAGTAGTTCCTGTCTTGCAGATAAGATCTGAACCACTCTAGGACCGTGCCGGAAAGCCCGACCCAGTTTTCCAGTCTGTCCAATAGAATTTCGTGGTCAACCGTATCAAAGGCAGCGCTGAGGTCTAGTAACACTAAGATTGAGATTTTACCTGAATCAGTGTTCATTCGGATGTCATTTATAACTCTGATAAGCGCAGTTTCGGTGCTATGATGGGGTCGGAAGCCTGATTGGAAAGGATCTAGGAGGTCATTGGAGGATAGAAAGGTATTGAGTTGTTGGTAGACAGTTTTTTCGAGTATTTTGCTAATAAAGGGAAGATTTGATATTGGTCTGTAATTGCTGATTATAGAGGGGTCGAGGCTACGCTTCTTTAGCAAGGGCTTAACAACTGCAGTTTTTAGAGATTTTGGGAAAATGCCTGTAAGAAGAGAGGTATTAATTATCTTCAGTATGTCGGTCGCCAGGCAACTGTAGACATTTTTTAGAAAGCTTGTTGGCAGGGTGTCTAGGCAACACGATGAGGATTTAAGGCCTCGTATCGTTTCTTCTAGTTTCTTGTGGTCAATGACATTGAACTGAGTCATGTTAATTAAGCACCTATTCTGTGGGTGCGGCGGAGCCACATTTGTTCTTGATGTGGAAATAGTTAGTCTGATATTTATAATTTATTTATATATATTTATAATAATTCAGTTCTAACATATTTTACAAACTCACGGTCGTTAAGAAGAGAAGCATTCAGTCTCCACTGTCTAGAAGTAGATTTTTGTCCCAAATCCCACGACAACACTAATGGTGAATGATCAGAAAGTGTTATTGGCAATATATTAATATTACTTATTCTATATAATTTCCGATTTTGAGGCAAAAAAATAATCGATACGCGAGTAAGATGAGTGCCTGTTCGAATAAAATGTAAAATCTCTGCCGTTTGGGAATTTATGTCTCCATACGTCTATTATTCCTGTCTCCCTGCAGCAATCACTAAGCATCCCATTCATCCTAGGGGGGGGGGGGGGGGGGGGGGGTTGAGGGAACTGGTTGTCTATCCTTTACCTGTGACATTACACAGTTAAAATCTCCCCCCATTAACAGAAGCCCCACACTTTTCTTTAATATTACAGTAAAGATCGTTTTAATGAATCTTGGATCGTCTTCGTTTGGGGCGTAGATGTTTAGCAGCGAGACGTCCACTCCATCTATGTTCCCATTTACCAATATGTATCTTCCCTCTGTATCTCTATGCATTGAAGTGACCATGAAATTGATTGTTCTATGTATTAGAATTGCAACCCCCCTTCTTCTCCCCGACGCATGTGATGAATAAAACACCTTATCTGCCCATGACTTCTTTAATTTCCCATGTTCTAGCTCTGACAAATGAGTTTCTTGCAGGAATGCTATTTGACATCCCAAATGCTTCAGTTGTTGTAATATTTTCTTTTTCTTTATAGGGCTCTTTAGCCCTTTCACATTATAACTTATTACCTTAAGTAACCCCATTTCTCAGCATGTTCATGTAGAGTGCTCTCTGCAGGGTTTTGGACAAAAAAACAAAAATAATTAACATCACAAAGACAAAAACAAAAAACTGTGTCATCACTAGCGCAATATTAAATAACATAACAATAACATAAACAAAGTAGGTGTTGTATGGACTTCCCATTTTGAACTTAGTTGAATCTTTCCAATGAATCTCTAATTCTAAAAAGGAACAGTAATCTATTACTTCCTATAGTAGGGATATCCGGGGAAACCACACGGGGGTCCCGGGCCTATCTATGTCAAGTGAGGTCTCTAGACCATATTTCAAGCAGAAGGCCATTCGTGCATAATCTAATCCGATCACCCCTGACGTCAGTCAAGTTCTAGTATGACGTGGTCAGTCAAAGTCTTAGTATGACGTCCGTAATGACGTCAGATATGACGTCAGTCAATTCTCATATATATAGCAAGGGTTCTACGTCACCTCTCTCTCTCTGGCCGATCATAACAGCAGCCGGCTTCACGGCAGTCCATCTCCCCTGAAGCGGGGGGGATAGAGAAAGAGAGAGTCGGAGAAAGTCAGGGTAGTTGCGCCAAGGCAGCCAAGTAGGCCAAGCCGGGAAGCGCCAAGTCAAACATTAATGCACCAAGGGGGGGGGATAGAGAAAGAGAGAGTCGGAGAAAGTCAGGGTAGTTGCGCCAAGGCAGCCAAGTAGGCCAAGCCGGGAAGCGCCCAGTCAAACATTAATGCACCAAGATCAAAGGCCCGACCGAGTTGGGAGCGCCAGCCGCAAATAGCTTGTAAGTGGCTAAAAAGGTCGAAGGCCGGAAAAGTACAATCGCGAAGCGCCAAGGCGGCCAGGTGAGCCAAGCTGGGAAGCGCTATCGCGAGGTGCCCGACCGAGTTGGGAGCGCCAGCCGCAAATAGCTTGTAAGTCGCTAAAAAGGTCGAAGGCAGGAAAAGTACGTACCAAGATCGAAGGCCCGACCGAGTTGGGAGCGCCAGCCGCAAATAGCTTGTAAGTCGCTAAAAAGGTCGAAGGCAGGAAAAGTACGTACCAAGATCGAAGGCCCGACCGAGTTGGGAGCGCCAGCCGCAAATAGCTTGTAAGTCGCTAAAAAGGTCGAAGGCAGGAAAAGTACGTACCAAGATCAAAGGCCCGACCGAGTTGGGAGCACCAGCCGCAAATAGCTTGTAAGTCGCTAAAAAGGTCGAAGGCCGGAAAAGTACAATCGCGAAGCGCCAAGGCGGCCAGGTGAGCCAAGCTGGGAAGCGCTATCGCGAGGTGCCCGACCGAGTTGGGAGCGCCAGCCGCAAATAGCTTGTAAGTCGCTAAAAAGGTCGAAGGCAGGAAAAGTACGTACCAAGATCGAAGGCCCGACCGAGTTGGGAGCGCCAGCCGCAAATAGCTTGTAAGTCGCTAAAAAGGTCGAAGGCAGGAAAAGTACGTACCAAGATCGAAGGCCCGACCGAGTTGGGCGCGCCAGCCGCAAATAGCTTGTAAGTCGCTAAAAAGGTTGAACGCAGGAAAAGTACGTACCAAGATCGAAGGCCCGACCGAGTTGGGAGCGCCAGCCGCAAATAGCTTGTAAGTCGCTAAAAAGGTCGAAGGCCGGAAAAGTACAATCGCGAAGCGCCAAGGCGGCCAGGTGAGCCAAGCTGGGAAGCGCTATCGCCAGAAAAGTACAATCAACTACCGGTGCCCGCAGATCTCAATTAACTTCCGGTAATCAGATCTTCCTTTTGGGGGATCTCCTAGCCTATGCAGATGCCCTCCTCTTGCCTCAAGAGCAGCGCCACTGGCTAATGGAGTCATGCGCCAAAGTATTTGCCATGCATGCCGATTGCTAAATAAAGTTTGTTAAATCCTACCAACTGGCCTCTCATGATTGAAGTGAGGTCTGTAGACCATATTTCAAGCAGAAGGCCATTCGTGCATAATCTAATCCGATCACCCCTGACGTCAGTCAAGTTCTAGTATGACGTGGTCAGTCAAAGTCTTAGTATGACGTCCGTAATGACGTCAGATATGACGTCAGTCAATTCTCATATATATAGCAAGGGTTCTACGTCACCTCTCTCTCTCTGGCCGATCATAACAGCAGCCGGCTTCACGGCAGTCCATCTCCCCTGAAGCCGCCCTCTGAAGCGTTGTTTTGCCCCACCCACCTCCCCAGTCCGCCACCAACGAGTCGTGACTCCTGATCCCCCACGGGGGGGGGGGGGGGGGGGGGGGGGGATCTCCTAGCCTCAAGAGCAGCGCCACTGGCTAATGGAGTCATGCGCCAAAGTATTTGCCATGCATGCCGATTGCTAAATAAAGTTTGTTAAATCCTACCAACTGGCCTCTCATGATTGAAATACAATTCTAATGTCAAATACAATTTGACAAACAATATTCATGAAATATTTATTAACAAAATAATTTGGGAATTTATTTGAAACTTTGTAAAAAATTACATCAAAGCAGCAACACAGCCATTTAACACAGTCTCTTAGAAAATTGTGAAATAGTAACAATGGTCCACAGCCCAAAACATTTCTATTTCACAATTATTATGGCTCTAAAATTGTTAAATGGAGAAAAAAAATTGAATGTGAGTTTTTACAGGGGTGGGAGTTTTGAGAGGGGTGGGAGAGGTTAGGTTTAGGCGTGATGGGGGGTGGTAGAGGTTAGGTTTAGGGTCTGGGTTAGGGTTAGGGTTAGGCGTGGGGGTGGGAGAGGTTAGGTTTAGGCGTGGGGGCTGGGAGAGATTAGGTTTAGGGTTAGGGGGTGGGAGAGGTTAGGTTTAGGGTTAGGGTCTGGGTTAGGGTTAGGCATGGGCCGTGGGGTCCCCGGGGGGTCGGAGCAGGGCCGGCACCAGGATACTCACATTCATTCGGGTTACAAATGCATACAAAAAAAAACAAAATATGGATAAAAGAGATACACAAGTTTAAAAAGTGTTCACGTCATAATGACATTTAAGTGTAATTTTGTTTTTCATCTTCATTATCGTAACGTACACCCATTTCACAATAATTGTTCTTTTCACAACTTTCAAAGTAACACGAGCATCAACAACAAGGGGGCACTGCAGTGGATTTGCTGTTTCAACCGGTTTCAACCTGGAAACAGCAAACAGCGACTACACGGACTCAGGCGCCTGAAGAAATTTGGGCTAAGGCCAAAAATCCTCAGGGACTTCTACAGAGGCACCATTGAAAGCCTGCTGACTGGCTGCTTCACCACCTGGTACGGGAACTGTACCACCATGGACCGCAGGGCGCTAAGAAGAGTGAGGCACGGCACGTAACAGGATGTGAGCTGCCAGAACTGCAGGAACTGTACAACCAGCAGTGCCTCAGGAGGTCCCTGAAGATCATCAAAGACACAAACCACCCCCACAACAGCCTGTTTGCCCTGTTACCCTCAGGGAGGAGATACAGCGTTCCAAAAGCACACACAAATCGCTTGAGGGACAATTTCTTCCCGCAGGCCACGAGACTCCTTAACATACACAAATAGTGTAGTAGCTGTACTGTACTGTACTGTAGCTGCTACCATTACGTATGTCTAATGTTTAATTGTATGTTTAATTAGGTATATGCTATTTGCACCTGTGCAAACACAATGTTAATTATGTTTAATTGTGTTTAAAGTATGTCCATGCCATTTGCACCTATGTGCAGTGAATATGTCACTGTCTTTGGCTTGTCTTATTGCTTTACTGCCTTATTGCTTGTTGCTTCTCTTGTTTTCCTGCACCTATATGCCCTGTTATTTTGCACTATGTTGTAACGGAGTCTACAGCACAAGAATTTCACACGTGATACTTGTCCTACGGAGTGACAATAAAAATCTTGAATCTTGAATCTTGAATTCTTCTTCTTCTTCTGTGTGTACTTCTTAGCAGATACAGCTTCTCACAGTTCCTCTGTTCTCCACCTCCACACAAAATAAATAAAACAATAATCTAAGAGTGACTTGAGGTTAATGAGGTACCAAAGAAGTTAAGGGAATTAACTTTATAGACTGTATGGCAACCATGAATAAATCTAACCTTCACACATAGCAAGCAACACTGCAACAGGCAGTGGCTATTCTAAACATATAGGCTATGATTTAACACATTTGCAAAATATTACTTAAAATAAAGACTTCGTTTTTCAACCAATTCAATGGTGTTTAACACCTTACTCACTATAGAAAAGAGACTTTATCTACCTTAGCTAATAATATTCGTAATATTGTCGTGAAATACTATGAGATCTCGACCATATATTTCTAGATGCTGTTATTGGCCTATAATGGGGCCAGTTCAAAAGTTATAGCAAGTCCGCAGTTGGTAGGGGTAATATTTCATGTACTCAATAAAAGGTTGCCAAATACTTAGGAATACATCATATCTGTTTTTCAAAACATACATGATTTTTTTTCTAAAGGAATACAATTGGTCATTTCTGTTATCATTTTTTTTTATGTTGTCCTTGTTGATTTTAGGGGGGGTGGCAGTTTTTGTAACAGACCTTGCCACCTCCAGTTGTCCATACCTACATTTCTAGCCTTACTGCTTCTGTTTAGCCTTGATGGGAAACATTCCAACTTGCATTTTAAACAGGTGAAAATTCTACCGGCCCATTATTAGCTGTCTTTCAAATATTTTTTGTTGTCTGTGTCACCTCCTCAGGCGAAAGGAAATCCCTGAGACTTAGGTGATGTTGTCTCAGAGAAAAACACATTGGGCTGACAGCTCCTTCTTGCCCCGGGTGAGTGATGACTGAACATGCCCCACTGCTCCCAGTGTGTCAGGACGAACCCAGCAGAGTGTATTTTGACATAAACACAGTCTATACTAGCTTTTGATGGAGGGTGTTGTGAACCCATTTGACCTAGTCATCTGCGGTCGCCCCCCAGCGCTACATCGCTCGTCAGATTGAGTTTTTTGGCCTTATTGTAGCTTTGTTTGGGGTGTGGATTTAGTAAACTGATCTTATAGGTTTTTACACCCAGGGAGTTTCCTGTGCCTTCTAGCATCTGACCCCAAAAAAAGAGACAATATTCAGTGATGTGATACACAAAGTATTTAGGAGACACAGAGAAGCCATACAGGATAAAAGCCTAGTCTGTTTGCATGTTATCCTCACAGACAAGCCTTCTGTTATCTTTTGATGCTGTGTGGGGCCGTGTGGCCTTTTCACCATGCATGAGCCAGGCACCCACGCTCCACAGGCATGGCAGTGTTGTGCCTTCAGTGTGTGGAGGGCCTCCTCTGAAATGTGTGGCGGTGCAGTCCTCTCAGTGTAAGAATTTAGCCAGGGGCAGGGGTAAAAATTCATAGAAATTTCAAAATGTTCTCTAAAAACCATGATTCAGGGGGCAAAATTGCCCCCAATATTTAAATAATTTTCTTTTCATTCAACTAATTTCCATTTCTATCTATAACACACATTCAGCACCTGCAAGCTGGTTAAGAAGACGAAGAAGAACACACTCACACAAACAGCACTGTTGGTCACACTATGCTTTAGCAAAGTTATGCACTATAATTACGTGCCACACTATCTATTCAAGATTCAAGATTCAAGATTCAAGATTCAAGATTTGTATTGTCACTCCATTGTACGAGTACACACGTGTGAAATTCTTGTGCTGTGGGCTCCGTTACAGACAAGGTGCAGTAGGTAAATAGTGCAAAAACACAAATAGGGCACAAAAACACAGCAAGCAACAAAAAGACAATGAGGCAATAGTTAAATAGTGCAACAATGTAACAGTATTATGTGAAGGGCAGTTAAGGCAACAGTTAAATAGAGAGGCAAAATGACTGCGTACTTCCTGCTTCAGCACTGTACCAGAGATTTTCCCATAGACATTTCGTAAAATGCTTATAAAAATAGTTTTACTTGACGATTCAGATATATTTAGAAACAGGGGAGACCACATAACATTTCACTCAGACCAAAACGTAAAGAAATTGCGGATTTGAAGAAAATATTTTTTCAATGTGTTTTTTTTTTGTTTTTCTATGGTTTCTCCCGATTCTAAATATAGCTGAACCGTTTGGGTTGACGAAGTAAAACTATTTTTTATAAGCATTTTACAATGTCTATCGGAAAATAAATGGCAGATAAAAATGCCTGGTACAGTGCTGAAGCAGGAAGTAGGCGGTCACTTTGCCTCTCTATAGAGCTCAACTGGCACGTGACTTTTCGTGACGTAATTTGCCCCGGAAGTAAGATCCACATCCATAAATCCAAATGTCTGTCTGTTTGTCTGTCTGTCCCACTGATGACATCGTCAGTGATGTCATAAATCCCACTGATGACATCATCATCACTGATGTCATCAGTCTCAGGCCCCCGGGAGAGACTGAGGAGGCTCACGAGAGGGACTGAGGGAGAGGGAGAGAGAGGGGGGAGAGACTGAGGGAGAGAGAGAGAGACTGAGGGAGACACACGCCAATAAGGCAGGCAAGGCCACACAGCAGCCGAGCTGCGAATGCGAGCTGCAGGACGGGCCACACAGCGGGCGAGCCTAGGAGACGCCTAGTACTGACAGAAATGCAGATTAAAGTTCACAGTTCATTCTGTCATCATCTACTCCCCCTCATGGAGGGGAAACACAGGTGAAGTTAGCTCCTCCCCCTCATGCCAGTTGAAACACAAGTGAGATTTGTCCATATAACACACAGGGAGGTTGCCAGCACAACTCAAGAGAAACCCAGTCACCATTATCAGTCTCACGCAGGCGCAGAACGTAAGCGCTAGTTGCCCGTCGGCTGTCGTGTTTGTGGTGCGTTCAAGTACAACTTTTTGGCCCCGACACAGGTGACATGAGGTGACGCATCGGTCGACATCTAGTTGCCGGAAGTCCTTTCAAGTGTTTTTGGTGTGTCAGCCTCCAGTAGGTCTTAGCGGTAAATACTGTCAACCCAGGTCACTGTCAAATTTGCTCACTTCCAGTATTAGGATAACGTTTCACTTCCACATTATGGCAATAGCCTACAGTAAAACACAGGGAGAGTGAGTCAGACCCATCAGGGAAGTTACTGCTTCCCCTGTCTGTCAGATAGGCTACATATCTGTGAATGCATGCGGCCCAGGGGCAGCTTAGGTAATGAGGTGGGAGCAAGTGAAGCGGTAGCTGCTGGTGAGGGTTGTGGTGGGGTTACGTGGTGGAGGGACGGGGAGACGAGTGTCACAGGAGGAGGTGGTGCTGATGGATGAGTGGCGGGAGGCTCAGCTGTCCTCGTCGGTCAATAATCTGCCCCACAGCCCTTTCAAACATAACATGAGATGTGGAAAGAGAGGTTTCTGGTCCGCTGGAGAGGAGAGCCGGTGTCGGTGCAATTTCAGCTCTGGTCCAATTTCAGCTCAGGCACGAATTGTGATTGGCTGTACGTCGGGCGCGTAATGGGATGAATGTGTGCAAAATGGCTGACAGCTTTAGATTAACTAACAAGCTAATGCTAAACTACTGATGTTATCAGACATGATAGACATGAAAAAATATGAATCAGGGTTAGGGTTAGACCCCGTTGTGGACAAGCTGAGCACATCCGTAGGGCGAGCCGCTCCTGTAGCCCGAGTCAAATCCGTACCTACACCGGGTGTGTCTCCGACTGACTCATCACTTCTTCTCAGTCTGGGCTGTTTTGCTGCTGAAACCTCCAGAGCTTTCAATCATTAGCAGATTAAGTGTCAACATTTATCTCTACCAATAACACTAATAATATGGGCCGTCAGTGAATAGTTGCATGGTGTGTGTGTGTGTGTGTGTGTGTGTGTGTGTGTGTGCGTGTGCGTGCGTGTGTGTGTGTGTGTGTGTTTGCTTGTGTGTGTGTGTGTGTGTGTGTGTGTGTGTGTGTGTGTGTGTGTGTTACAAACAATAAACGGTGAGTTCTCCAAAAGAACAGAAAATGAGACAGTGGGTTGTTATGCAATAACACCTGGTCGAATGAATAGTTTTGCATTTGAAAGTCTTAGCCTTGGTTCGACTTCACCAACACTTGGAGCAACAAACGCTCACTCACTCACAGCAGTAATGATTCTGGCACACTTGCAACAAGGTCCTCAGTCATTAATCAGTGTCCTGTCTCAGTCTCAATCTTCTTTAAAAAAAAAGAGTAACTGGGTTCTGTCTGTCTGTTTCTCTGTCTCTCTGTCTGCGATCTTTGTCCCACATTTTGAGATTTGTGACACGATGTCACTGACGACATCATCGAGTGTCATCAGTGATGTCACTTCATCGAGTGTCATCAGTGATGTCACTTCATCGAGTGTCATCAGTGATGTCACTTCATCGAGTGCTCGAGTGACATCACTGATGATGTCATAAGCATTGTGACATCATCAGTGACATCATTATTGACCAAATCTTTTTATAGATAATATTATTATTATTATTACATAAAATTGCCAAAGTGGGCTCTGTCTGTCTCTCTGTGATTTTGGTGACATGTTTTTGGTCACATTGTGAGATTTTTGATGACTCGAGCACTCCATGATGTGATCAATGATGGTAACTCGAGCAATTGTGATGTCATCAGTGTCATCTTTTTATAAATAATTTTTTAACTTAACATAACTTTTTATAGATAATCTTTTTAGACTTAGTGACAAACTTGGTTTTTCTACGTATTTCCATGATTTGTAACGTACCTTATTAATTGCAGCCATTTCCTTTTCTCTTTCCCATTGCAAGGAAATCGATAGATTTTTTTTATTTTTTTTATTTAACCTTTATTTATACAGGGGAGGCCCTTGAGAGCAAGCTCTCATTTTCAAGGGAGCCCTGTTACAATAGAACAATTACAGTAGTTACATGTTAACAGACAACAGGTAAAACAAACAGAATAGGTAAAAGTACATCAACCAAAACAAGTCAAGTCAAGTCAAGTCAAGTCTATTTGTATAGCACATTTCATACACAGAGGCAATTCAAAGTGCTTCACATAAAATGGATGACACAAAAAAATTAAAGAATAAAAAAATTAAAAAGAGAGGATAAAATAGACATTTAAAATGGTATACCTTTTATACCTATAATTGTATGCCTCCTTTCGCAAAACTCAGGCCTTGAATGACAGAATGACAGTTGAATAATTTTTTTAGTCTCGGATCTATTCCTACAATGAGGGAGGTCAAACGTCACAGCTGGCGTGGCTGTGTAGTGGGTGAACCTAGGGGTTTGACCCCTTATATTATAAAATGGCAACAAAAATTTGCCCGATCTAAATGCCTTCCCACCATTTGCTAAAACAATACAGTCATTTACAGCAGTTTGATCACTTCAATAATACTGTTATCATTGCTGCCAAGGTAAAAAACAGTACTTCTTTTAGTGTGGTTTTAAAGGTCAAATCAACAACAAAAAACTATACGAATAAAAGCTATTAAATGAGACACACAGAACCGACATTTAGTAAACTGTACTGCTGGTGGATGCTCAGCTTCCATTTAGTTAAATGGGTTTAGTTTAGTTTATTAGGATCCCCGGTAACGCTGTGGAGAGCATGAGCGAATGTTTGGAGAATGCTCTCACCGCTCAGAGGCAGATATGAGGCCAGTACTTCAGAAAAGTGCGAGCAGAGACTGGGTTTTGCCAAGCAGACAAATAATAGGGCAGTATTCCAACATCTGACATTTTAAGTGCTGGCAGCTTGGCTGCCGAAATAAAACTAAAATGTTCACTCTAACGAAGGCTTTACTCATCTTTGCATGATCAACAATCTACACACACTGTCTGTTGTAGCTACAAAGCCCTTGATTTGGAGAGACGTGAACTAATTAGTTTGCTGCCCTCTCGATCCTAACACAAGTCACTATGCACTCAAAAAAGCTCTCGTCGAGGACATTTCTGGGTAATCCTTACAGTGGAAATATGTTTTTCTTAGCATCTACATAGAAATGGCTGTTTAAGTAAGCGTTAAGAAGGGTAATAAATCAGGATATCTCACTCCCTCGAGTTGGGTCACTTCTCTTTTCCATGTTAGAGTGAGTCATATAAGCTTTAGGCCTAACAAACAGCGTTACAGGGATGAGGCAATGCATTCATATCCCTGTGTCTATTTTTATGCAAGATTATTCATTGCTAACCTTGCAAGGCAGCTGGATTCACGCGAGATCATGAGATCAGATTGAAAACAAATTTGGCATTTGGCAGCATCAGGTTAATTCCTCACTGAGGAAGAATAAATAATAACTTTATGTATATAGCACCTTTAAAAACAGAGTTTACAGTGTTATGACAGACAAGATAAAGCAGAATGCTCACAATATTTAAAAGGCAATAAAACAATAATAAACAGAAAAATAGAATACATTTTGTAAGATAGAATTAAGATAGTTACGATAATGACTAAAAAGTCAATAGAAAGATGATAAACAGCCAATAGGATGAATCAGCGTGACGTCACTTGACACCCAGAAATGTGCAACCCCGCAGCAGTTAATAGTATGAGTTGTGCCAAACGTTAATATCTCAAAAACTATACATCACATCGCTTATATTTTGACATTCTGAGTGAGAGCAGAAGTAGCTCAAGAGTTTGATATATAATATATACATGTCGTGTTAAAGTTGTGTGAACTGTCACAGTTTTTAAAATGTAAACAGTTAGACGGCTAGAGTCAGACATTCACGCCTCGCGCCACTTGGGCTCCATAGGGTTCCATTGCCGTTGCCACCCAGTGACGTGGTTTGTTTACCAAAATGCTGCTCAGCTGATCCCTCGTATAAAGCTACAATAAACAGCCAATTAAAGAAAAAAAGACACATCACATCATCATCATCATCAGTATATACGTAAATGGGAGCCATGGGGCTCTGTCTGTCTGTCTGTTTCTCTGTCTCTCTGTCCCACTGTGATGTCATAAATCCCACTGTGACATCATCAGTGATGTCATAAATCCCACTGTAACATCATCAGTGATGTCATAAATCCCAGTGATGTCATAAATCCCACTGTGACATCATCAGTGATGTCATAAATCCCACTGATGACATCATCAGTGGGATAATACATCTGACATAATCAGTGATGCTGGTCTCATTGGCCACACAGCAGCCAAGTTGCGGACAAGGTCGCGCAGCGGGCAAGCTGCAAATGCGAGCTGCAGGGCCAGTTTGGCGAGCTACAGGGGCAGCTCGGCGAGCTGCAGGATGGGCGAGCCCACATTGCAGGCGAGCCTAGGAATAGCTAGTCGAGATCGAGATCCCTAGTACTGTAAAAGCAAGTCAATAAAAATGGGTTTAAAGAAGTGATTTAAAAGAAGCCAGTGATTTTGCTACCCTTATCTCCTCAGGCAGGGTGTCCCAAAGCTGGGGGGCCCTTATGGAGAAAGCACCCTCACCTTTAATTTGAAGTCTAGACTTTGGAACAGCCTGAAGGCAACCCCCCCCCCCAGGTGCCTGACAATCTAAGGCTGTGCACTGCACTGCCTCATACGGGGTCAACATATCAGTTGTGTAGCTTGGGGCTAGACCCAAATGTGCTTTATTGAGAGTGATCAGTAAAAATTTTAAATCAATAGGCTACTAAATTGAACAGGGAGCCAATGGAGAAGAGAGAGAAGCGAGGATTGGGGCGATGTGATGTCATCTGTTAGAACCAGTAAGAAGCCTAGCTGCTGCATTCTGAACTAGTTGGAGATGAGAGAGTTGACGGCAGAAAGGAAGACGTTACATTAGTCGAGTTGTGAGAAGATCAGGGCGTTGAGTGATAGTATTGGTTTGATTCTGCAAATGGTTTGAAGTTTAGTCAAATAGTACTCCCCAAGTTTCTGGCAACGGGCTTCACATATTGTGGACAGAAGACCAAGGACACTCTCGACATGACTGATAGAATTTGTGGGACTGAACAGTATGATTTCTGATTTTGAGTTAATGAGCTGAAGAAAATGATGTGCAATCCAACAGTTGATGTCACTGAGGCAATCTACAACAGCAGCTAGGCTGTTTTGGATCACCAGGTCTAGGTATATCTCTACTGTGTTGTCTGCGTAGCAATGAAGAGACATTGTGTCTTTGGATAATTTGGCCAAGTGGCAGCATAGATTGAGAATAACATTGGACCTCACATAGAACCTTGCAGTAGATGACAGGTAATGTGAGTTGCAGAAGATGAGTAGTTACTATGATGACCGTAAAGGTTCTTTCAAAAAGGTAAAAAATAAATAAAAAAATACTTTACTTATTTTTAATTATTTTTAATTATAGTGTCAAAGGCTGCACTTTGGTCTAACTCTAAAATAATTAAATGGCACATTCCTCCTTGTCAGCTGCTAAAAGACAACAAACCAAAAGCTCTGATGCAAATCTTACACAGATCTTTATTGTTCTTTAATTGTTCATTTACACCTCTTAACATACAGGCGGTGGCAGTCATGTTGCCCCCTTTTTCCGTTTATTTTCCCTCATCCTTTTGACAAAAAAGGCATGAAGTTTTGACATCACCTACAGAAAAACATGTTCTTCATCTCCCTTCCCCTACATACTTTTTACCCATCAATTAGTTCTCACTGGATTGTATCCAGTGTCTCAAACATCCATCTATGTGCAAGGAACCACATTAACTTACTTAAATAGTGAGTTTTTTGGGGGGTTACACACCTTGCATCAACAATCTATCTCAGTTCCGACAAACAGTTTTATCCATCTTTTCCTCTTTTCTCTCAATCCTTCAGACAACATTCTCTTGTTTTCTTCGTCTATTTTCTCCAACTGTCCTGCCCTCGATAGGACCGAACCCCTCAGACAGGCGAACACATTCTGCCGCCTCTACTTGGTGCGAGCAGTGTCGACAACTAAAGCTCCATGCAAGATGCTACATTGAAAAGTGATCCGTTTCATTATGAAGAGTCAGCTTTTTAAACCAACATGGCTCAGTTCAAAAGTTTGTCGGTTTTTGTTTTACGTCAACAAAAACCCCTCATATATATATTTATTTTCATGACATTGAATGGTTTGTTATGACTGCGCTCTGTAGCGACGACAACAAACTAACTCAACATGAATGTCTGGATTTAAATTAATGCCTCTGGTTGCAGTAAATGCAAAAAAAAAAAAAAAATTAAAAGAAAAGTTTCCGGGTCCTTACATCTGTTATTAAAGGAATGTATAAAAATAAGACTTGTCCTCCAGTAAATCTGAGAATCAGACTTTTACAGAAACATTTGTAGCTTTTTTGTATACATCTCAACTTTTGGGGGGGTTCTTTTCTTTTCTATTGAACTCTGCATGCCCAAATTTTAAAATAACTTCAGCTAAAAGCTAAAAACAGTGCTGCTTAAAAAACAAAAAAAACAAAAGAGCTACAACAAAATTTTGAATGATGATATAAAAATGTAAAACTTTAATTACCTAAAAAAAAGATTGGTAAATCTAAAATAATGTTTAAATACCAAATTAACAGTAAACAGACCTTGAGGCACTACCTCTATCTTCAAGAAACCAACAAACTGCAGACACACAGATGAATGTGTGAATGTCGTAATGCTTCCTTTTCTTACAGCTGATGGAAGCCGTGCAGGTCGCTCCACAATACTGCATCAGCGCTCGGGGGGGCGGATGGAGGGGGAAGGTAAATAGCTGCCGAAGAGGACAGTAACACAGAACACTGTTGTAATAATACATACGCACGCCAACACACATAAATACAAGTCCCACTGAGCGGGGCGACCCTCCGCCCCCTCTTCTCCACGCAGTCTCTCTTTCTTTTGAATGTTTATGTACAAAAACAAGAGTCCGTTATCTCCCAGCCTCCCTTTACACCATAGTCTCTTTTCTCTTCCCTAAGGAACACAGCGACCTCTTGTCCTTTTTGGTTTTGTGCGTCGTGGGCGAGGAGAGCGGTGATGTTGATGACGATGACGACGTCGAGGAGGCAGAGGAGCGGGAGGAAGGGGAGGTGCTGGCGGAGCTGGGGGTCTGGTCTCTGCCACACGGCGAGCTGGGGGCGGACCGCGAGGCCGGCTGCGGGCAGTTCTCATCCGCCTCCTCCATGTGGACGATGGCAGAGACTGAGGAAGGGCGACGCTTGGAGCGGGCGACGGCCACGGGCGAGGTGGGGGCGCTGGTGGGCTCGGGGAGCGGCCGGTGGACGGAGATGGCGCTGCGGAGGCAGTTGAGCCACTGCTGCTTGTGAAAGACGTCATTCACCTGCAGCGTGTGGGACTGGCCGTGGCTCGGGTCTTGGAAGCGCACGCGGAAGATGTTCTTGGCTGAGGAGTCAAGCGACAAAAAACGAAATTAGTAATTCAGCTCCAGCTTCATGTGCAACAAACTACATTCCTACATGAACTGTTAACGTCTGAGGTCTGGAATGAGGCTCACCTTTGTCTGCGTTACCGAAAGCCCCCCTGAAGGACCCGCCCATTCTGACGTCTCCGTCCTGCAGGTCCTCCAGCATCAGGTCCTGCACCGGGATGGGCTGCCGGTAAACCTGGAAACACTGGCGCTCGTTCCTGGTGACGGGGCGGCTGAGAACCAGCAGCTCGGTGAACAGGAACACATGCAGCTTCTGGAGGGAGGGAGGAAGGAAATTATTAAAAGCAGATCGCTGACATGGTGCGCCTGACATCCTCTACCACCAAAAAAAGTTTCACTTAGGACTTGTTGATTGTTATCAAAAGAGATGCCGCTTGTATGATTAAGTCATGGAGTTTTTTAGCGGGTGAGCGAAAATAGCTCCCTTATTTGGGGTGCGAGGCTCGTGTTTGTTGGTGCATGTGAGCGAAGAGGCAGCCAAAGCACAAACGTGTTGATGAGAGACGAAAGTGTGTGTGTGTGTGTGTGTGTGTGTGTGTGTGTGTGTGTGTGTGTGTGTGTGTGTGTGTGTGCTTACCGTGCCACTCTTGTTACGTAGCTCCCCATGGCACAGTAGGCTCTTGCACTGGTCGATGTGCGGGTCTCTCTGCCGGTCGTCCAGATACTCCAGCTTGTCGATGTAGTACTGGCACTCAGACTCTCCCTTCTTCATGTTGATGTCCGACAGCACGCCCTGGATGATGGTGATCTGGTCGCACAAAAAGCAAATCATTAAATTCAGCCACGTTTTCAGGCTATCGATCGATAATCAAAGGCTGTGTCCTATCTTCTGCTGATGTGTGCCTGTTTCCTCGACTCACCGCTTGCTCCAGGCTAGCCGTGTCGGGATGCTCTGGTGGCGTGTGCCTCAGGATCTCTCTGAGCAGCAGCGGGTATTTGACCAGGCGCGAGCGCGGGATGTCCAGGAAGCTCCAGAGGTCGAGCTTCCGGCTGAATGGTGATTCCAGGCAGCGCTGCAGGAAGTCCTGAACGCGCCGGTCCTGCTTCTTCTGGTCGAGCAGCGCCTTGGCTGCCAGCTGGTTGCTGCAGTAGTCTCTGTAGGCATTCAGCCTGGGCAGCTGGAGGGCAAGAAAGGAGGGACACTTTAGCATACAATCCAGATAGAACTGAGATTGGGATGGGGGATTAATGGCGACGCGGTGACACTTACCCAGCTCACGACGATCTGCCCGATCTGCCCCACGGTCCCGTCTGCCCCGGTGGCTTTTGACAGCTGGGCCAGCAGGTCCTCGTGCAGCGGGATATAGGTGTCCAGGTTCCCAAAGATGTGCGTCAGCTCCTCTTCAGACATGATGCCCAACTTCAGCATGGGGTCGTGGTACGCCTGTGGACAGGAGCAGAGACAAACCGCTCAAATTACATCCAGGAGGGGGTGCAGGTGGGGCTAAGAATAGCTTGGCAAAGTGCTTTAGGGGTGCAAGAGAAAGACAGAGGTATCATTCCTTGCTTTTTATAGTTCCTGGCCTGACTGTGCGGAAGGCCTGCCAGCTTTTGATTTAATCTGTTTGCTTTAGATGTACTCCCAGAGGTTTAAAAGTACAAACCTTGCGTGCGAGCTGGAGGTCCTCAATCAGGTCCTGTTCTCCACGAGACAGCTCAAATATGGCCTGAGGGGAGCGAGGGGGGAGGGAAAGTTAGATTTTTTTTATAGAAAAACCATGAATCAGATTGTCATGACATTAGTACAATACATCCAGTACTTATTAGACTAAATAGCCATGTTGATGCCATATTACTCAGGTCAACCTCTACATTTCTCTAAGCGCTCTCTGTCCTGTCTCCCCTGCTCCATGTCTGTCTCTTGTTTACAACTGTACGGTGTTCATGGCTTCCGACAGTTGGCTAAGATGTCTGACATGTACGGGTAGACCAGAGATGTAGATCAGGAGAGCACTCGTGTGAGAGCTTGTCAGGTCTGTGTTAGCTTAGAGAGCCTGGGGAATGGACAGGCCAATGAGCCCTGGATGGCTTTTAGCCCCACTTAGCTTATTTAGTACAAATACTGCAGGGCTGTGTGAAGCTAACAACGTCTGAAAGGCTGTCTGGAAGGAGGAGAGTTGCAGAGGAAAGGAGAGGGAGGTGGGAGTGAGTCAAGAGATGGAGTGTACTTAATCTTTTCTAATAGCTCTCTCTGTACAGTAATGAAAACTCGCAAGACAGCTAGAATACATTGCTGTCTGGATTTCTGACTTAGAGCACATTCAGTCATCTATGTGGACTCTTTACTTTGGGTTAGCTTTACGCAGCTTTTTCATCACTGAAAAAGCATCATCATGGTGCCGATTCTCACCTCCTGCCGCTTGATTTCCTTGGTGGAGAAGGTTCCCTTCTGGTGGACGTCTAGCGTCTCTGACCACAGCGTGCTGTTCCTCCTTTTGGGCGGCGTGGGGGCCGCTGCCTTGCTGCAAGGCTTCTGGAGCACTCCCAGCGACTTGCCATCGCCCCGGAAAGAGGCCTGCAGACAGGAAACAGGAAGTCCCCCAACGTTAAACATGGACGCCTGAATGCTTTCAGTCAGCAAAGTGACGGCTGTGACATTTGAAGTGTCCCTTGCCCTTTCAGCCCGGTTTGTGGCACGTGGCGGGGGGCTCACCTGGATGGTTTGACCAAAGCGCCGGACGGCCCCATTCTTCACCGGAGAGATGAGGTTGGCTAGCGACGTCACCCTGCCGAGAGGACGGACACGCTTGTTGCTGGGTTCCTGGAGAAGAAGAAGAGGGAGAGAGGTCAGACATTTGATCATAGTTTATGTCAAACAACATAGGACTTCACTTCCTGTTGAGCAACCCTGGAACTAAACAAATCGATTGGTTTTACTAACACTCAGGGCTTTCCACTGGGACCTCTGGGGTGACTGCAAGCACTCCGTTGTGACTTGCTTGTGATGAAACTCATCAAGTCAAGTCATAAATGCTCATGATTTAATCCACTCCCTGCTCTGGGGTTAGCTGGGAAACAGGAGGAGCCAAGGTTGAGGCGCAGCCAGACAGACAGACAGACTGACGGAGCGCAGACAGACAGACAGGCGGAGCGCAGACAGACAGGCGGAGCGCAGACAGACAGACAGACAGACTGGCGGAGCGCAAACAGGCAGACAGACAGACAGGCGGAGCGCAGACAGAGCAGAGATACTGCTGAGGCTGAGAAGCAGGAAGCAGCTGTTAGCTCCATCATGCCAACAGTCTTGTGCCAGGCCAGCCCACTGAGCACAAAGACCCTCTCTGACTGCCGACACACAGGGGAAGGAGGCCTGGAGGCATGCCAGGAATGCACGAGACCCTGCTCTCAGCTGTTCAACACCCCCTCCCCACACACACACTCAGCTACTCTGCTATACGGCCTGGCAACAGCTTAACTCTCCACGAGTGTGTGCCTGCTCCGTCGCTCAAACAGCGTGAGATAAATGCTTCCTGATTGCTGCGGCTCTTTTAACGGCCTTTCCCCAGAGAGGAGTGGAGGACAGTGTGGCAGTGTGTCAGGATGGCTGTGTTAGTAAAACAGACCACCGGGGGGAGCTGGGGAAAGGAGCCCCAGTCGTAAACAGATAGTGAATCTGCCCCCTCTCCAGGCAGTGTTTATACAGTACGGCGCAGCGGGGGGGGGGGGGGGGGGGGGGGGGGGGGGTGTACGTGCTGCTTACGGCTGCAAGTCGAGACAGGCTCTGCAGAAGGCCTCGCGTGAGAGCAGCACTACACCTGGGCCAGGTGACACCCCCCACCCCCTCTCACCGGGCTTTGAGGTACCCCCCCCTCCTCTCACCGGGCCCTGAGGCTGCGGGAAGGGAGAGAGCCGCTTGGCCTCGTGCCAGCAACAACAAGCAACACATATCAAAGTGCTGCAGATCTGAGGTAATGATTTCAGGCCGCAGAAGCTCTTCAAAAACATGACAAGATGAGACGGCCTCAGCCATAATTAGCGTTGCCAAAGATGTTTTGCACGGATCGCATTAAAAAAAACTTTCTTGTAAATAATGACTGTTTGCTGGGCGAATTTGAGCACCGCAGTATTAAAAAAGGCTGCCTGTGTTTTCTCCTGACTAAGGCCAAATGGGATTTTGCGTTGGCTCAGCGAAACTGGGAGACAGAGCCGCCATTCAGGCTCCAGGCCCTGCGGACACACACACAGCTGGGGAACAGATCGGCTAGGTCCGGTGCGCCCGGTGGGCTGCTGTGGCTGCGGTCGAGTTGCGGTCCGTGGCTCCACATTGGACCAGAGCGGCCAGACGGCCTCGAAGACTTACCAAGCCCTCTAGTGGCAAGGCCAGCAAACAGAAAAGCCACATCCAAACTGCTCTGACAGTGGTCTAGACACAGTGTGGTCAGCAAAGGAATCCAGAGAGAAGGCTATAAAACCTCTGCTTTAACTTGCCTATGGAGAATTAAATGGAGCTAAATGTGTGAGTCGACCAAAGGCCATGAACAAAGGAGAAGAAAGTAAAACAGTGGAAAAAATGGTTTCAAGCACAGAGAGGGCGGGCCGGCTTCCAAAGTCAATATTGGAAACGTGTGTTGGCCATTGTGCCTTCCCTAGCCATTGGGGACCAGCCCCAACATAACAAAAGGCCACTAGTCCCACTCTTTGTATTAACTGACCTGCGCTCTATCAGAAATTGCAACACTGCAGACAGACGGGGACTTTCTATTCCTGGCTGTTTGACCTGGGACCTCCCTGGAGTAACGGGCCAGTCTGGCTCACTTCAGGAAACCCACCCCAATCCGGGGTTTGTGCCGCTGGTTTGGATAGCCATCACCCCGTGGAACAATCCCCCACCAAACACCTACTCACATTTCCAGCACACACACTGCTGCTGCACAAGCACAGGGCAGTCCTGAAGCTCCCAACACACACTGCTGCTGCACATGCACGGGGCACTCCTGAAGCTCCCAACACACACTGCTGCTGCACATGCACAGGGCACTCCTGAAGCTCCCAACCCAAGATTACAACACCCCCCTTCCCTTCGAGGAAGGGCCCCCAAAAGCTCCCTTCCTGTGTGCCCCTGCTTTCTCTTTGATGTAACCCCGTGTGCGTGCCGAGAGCTAATACCCAGGCCTGCCTGCCTGCTCTGACTGATTACAGCACAGCTTGAGCTGATAGAGGACTGGGACCAGAACTGCCAGGCAAAAAAAAAAGAAAAAAGCTGAGGTCATCAAGAAGTCAGCACCACACACACACACACAAAATGCATCAAGCCACATGTCTCAATCGCGAAAATCCGAAACGAGAGAACTCACTTCATGAATTGAGTTTCGACTTCCCCCTTTCCCGAGAGTTTTACCCACAATGAAACTTCTTCTGAAACAGAAGCACAGAAACCTCAAAAGGGGAAGGAAGGGGGTCGGTCAACGTGAAGAAAAAGTCCAGACGGTATTTTCCCAGGCAGCAGAGAGGGAACCAGAGAACACACCTGGGTTTCAAATGCTCTGCTTCCCTTTCATTGTGTTTGGAGGCAAGAGGAATGCTCTCAGGCTGCAGTGCTGAAAGAGCACCAAGCTGCCCTGAGGCCCAGGGGAAGCCCAACCTGGGCCAAATTAGCATCATAGTTAACCTATTGTGACAGGAGCCCATGGTAGCATCAAACGTTTGACTGATCCCATGGTGGCATCAAACGTTTGGAGCTAGAAAACCTTGTATTCCTCGTTAGGCTTGCCCTGAAAGGATGGGATGGGGGGGGGGGGGGGGGCAGTTTGCTGAGTGTTTGCCCCCTGCTGCCTCACTGTTTGTGCTACCTTGTGGGTCTACTGCTTCTCCTGAGCCCACCAGGGCTCAGAGACAGGGAATACGCAACGCAGAGGGACCAGTTTCCAACTTTACAAGTGCAATGAAATCCAATCATTAACTTCTCCAGGTCACGCCCTATCTCATCTCAAGCATAGAGGTGGCAAGCACAAAGTACAAAGTTTCAGCTCACAATTGAAAGCATATGCGCACAAGCACACACACACACACACACACACACACACACACACACACACACACACACACACACACACACACACACACACACACACACACACACACACACACACACACACACACACACACACACACACACACACTCTCTGTGTACAGGTGAGATAAGAGCAGGGTTAGGCACTGAGGCACTCAGACATCTGATAAGAAAGATGTGACCTCACCTCCAGGAGTTTCGGGATCAAAATTTGATAGTCAAAAGACAACTTTTGCAGATCAGCGAAACAGAGATAATAGAAAAATACCACCCCCCCACCTCCCATATGTTCCCTTGCATCTCACCTCTAACTCTTTGTTCGCTTGGTTCTGGTTCTGGTAGTCTATAACTTGCAGAGTCCGTTTGATCGGCACCAAGCTACCCAGTTCATCGTAAGCCACCATAGCTTTGAGTAAAAACACAATATCCACTTTAATCCGGTCGGGTCAGCTCCGAGTAATCCACATGAGAGAAAACAAATTGTAAAAAAAACAAAAGTATTGTGTGAGAGCTAAAAATAAATAAATAAATAATAAATAAAATGTGTCCTTATTCCTTTTCTTGTTCGCTTGTGTGCTGGGGCTTTCAGCAAGCTCCCCTCACACACTCGCTCCGACTCACTCTAAACTTTGATCTGAGGTGCACAGAGGGAGGGAGGGCTTTATACTAGGAACAGCGACAGACAGGAGGGGGAGGAGCAAGCTCTCTCTGCACAGCCCTCCCATGGAAGTGAGTGAGTGGAGATACTTGGAAGCCAGCAACCCGCAGCCCATCCTGTTGTTGCTGATTCACTCACACTAAAAACAGTCATGAGATTTTCAGAAAAAGCAGGCTCACTAAGAAGAGTTTACACTTTCCCTTTCATGCAGGCTACTGTCACATGTGGGAAGTCTGCACTGGCGTGACGTTCTCAAAATAAGAAATTATTTTAATTCCCTTTATACAATACAATACACAGTATAAACAAGGAATATCCTGTTTTCATGACATTGGCATGGATACACACTGAGAACTGAGGATTTATAGTAGTTATAGTAGAGAAGGACAGCTTCACTTAATTTGACATTCAAGTTAGAATAAATCAAATTTAAAAATGTGAAAGCTTAGAAACTTGGGCTGCATGATATACTGCAGATTATTTATCTAAATCACAATTATTAATTAAGATTATTAATCCTGATAATCTGATGATTGAAATTATTTACTGCACTTTTTATGTCTACTTATATCGCCATCTTGACTAGTTTCAACTACTGGATGCATTCTAAGTTAAATGAAATGCTTCAATATTGCTCATTTGCCCATATTGTACCATTCATTTTGTAAACCAACATCATGATACATATACAATTTTGCAGGCCCCAAAAAATATAATAATAATAATAAAAATTGCTTATTCTACCTATAGTTAACTAAGGTCTACTGGACCCAGTCAGGTAATAAAATCTTAAAAATAAACGGCTATTTCTCTCACAGTTTACTATATAAAGCTAACCAAACTAAAAAATGAGTGTCATTTTTAGCCTATTGCTTGTTGAGAGTGGTTATTATGTCTAAATTGTGTGAAGGGTGAAGTGCAATGCTGTCTGCTCTTTGGTTTAACTAATGGGCTGTTATCAGCCTCATCAGTTGAATGGGGGGTGATCAATTAGTATATAAATGGTGGGTACTTTCGCTACACACACACACACACACACACACACACACACACACACACACACACACACACACACACACACACACACACACACACACACACACACACACACACACACACACACACTCACACTTAAACTGAAACTCGTATATTTACTTGTGATGGGGGTAGGGTGCGACTACCACCCACTTGTGGATTGGCTTTATAATAGGTCTGAAAAAGTTAACGCCAGTTTCACTGTAGGGGTCGGCCTCAAGTCGAGACAAAGGAGCGATCTGAAACCGAACCAAAACCTGCACCCCCTATTCATGCACGCAGGCACCATGACTGTAGCCAGGGTTTGAGAAATACCTAGGTCATTTTTGTGCGGCGTGGGGGGTCCAGGGGCGGCTGTGTCCCCCCGTTTAGAAAATGTTGTCCATTTTAAAGTAAAATGCTTCAATCTGGTGCACTTTGAGAGCAAAATTAAGAGGCTAGATCTATAAAGAACTACAGACATCATATTAGATTAATATCCATCTACATAACCATCACTTACAGTACAGGGGAGTTACTTACCCATTCACTTCAATAGAACTGTCCCCAAAGTCTAGCACCAATGCAAAATTTGAACGTTGTGGTGTTATGTCTCTTCCTTCTATATAGCACACAGAGAGGAAGCAAATTGTTGCATTTCTGATCAACTATGTCATATCATGTTATTTATGAGGGCTTTAAAACATCAATGACAGATTAATAGATCTGGGGGTCGGGGCAATTTCTATTTTATTTTTTTATTTTTTTTAAGAAAATACCGAGGTCGGTGTCCTCAATGGTAGTTACAGGCATGGCAGGCACACATACCCACAGGGGTCAACCAGACAGACAGATGTCGTTTATAGGGTCTCTGCATAAAATTACAAACTTTTGTTGCAGTTTGGGGGTCTGAAAATGCAAACTTTTTGACTAACCCAAAAAATATTAGAATCAGACGTCCGTGGCCACTCCGCCGTCCAGAGTCCACCGCCTGTCTATATTTCCCTCGGATGGCTTTGAGCTTCGAGGTCACCTGGGCTTTGGAAATCCTGCCGTTTCGCGGATGGAAAGGACAAGTCGCAACAAAAGTTTGCCGTTTTATGCAGAGACCATTGTCGTCTAAAGCAGAGGTTCTCAAATGTTTTTCAGCCAAGGACCCCTTACAAGATAGAAAATATACCGGGGACCCCCTCATTCTGATTTGTGATTTTGGGCTAAGCTTAATTGTTTCCACGATAACATGCTTGACTTTTAAATTGATAGGTTTGTTAGAATGTAATCCATGAACCATTTTAGATGTAAAGCATAAACTATTTTTTATTGAACTATGAAGCTTTTGCACACACAAAAATAAATAAATAAAAGTTTATTTTTATTTTCCTGAAAACTTTTTGCGGACCCCCTGGCAAAGTGCCAGGGGGGGCCCAGACCCCCAGATCCCCAGACCCCCATTTGAGAACCACTGGTCTAAACAAGCCCTAAAAGACAGAAGAAGCCGTTAGGGAAGTGACAACCACACATGAAGCTGCAGCTTCTACACACACAGACAACTGCTGCACAAACAGAAAGCAGAGGTGTCAGGTCTGATAGACCGACTAATGTGCTGCAAACTGGAGGCTGTAACTCGGGGTGTGAGGATGTGTGCGTGTGTGTGTGTGTATGTGTGTGTGTGTGTGTGTGTGTGTGTGTGTGTGTGTGTGTGTGACTGTGTGTGTGTGTGTGTGTGTGTGTGTGTGTGTGTGTGTGTGTGTGTGTGTGTGTGTGTGTGTGTGTGTGTGTGTGTGTGTGTGTGTGTGTGTGCTTACGGCAAATGGACTATTGCAGAATGGCTCCAATTCCCTGGGTCAACATGGAGGTGTGAGGCAGGACACAGGCTCCATGCTGTGCTGTGTGTGAGATCCGAGTAGCCAGACGCGGATCGAGCCGCATGGTGGTTGACACCTCCGCTCACCGCGGTTGTTGACTGGACGGTCAGACGTCCTCATCTGTCGCGGGCCAACAGGACCATGCGTCTGTCTCGCATCACACAGAAGAATGCCCTCAAAACAAACTAGTGCAGTGCAGTAAACAAACTAGTGCAGTGCAGTAAACAAACTAGTGCAGTGCAGTAAACAAACTAGTGCAGTGCAGTATTGACATTATAGAGAGCCAAAGTGAATGTCACTTCCTGCTTTTCTGAAGGAGAAGAAAAGCCAGCACTCTCAAAAATGTCCTTTTGTTAATTTAATTGAAGCAGATGGCAGGTACAAACGTTTCGACAGAAGTCTTCCTCAGTGTACTTCCTGCTTTTCTCCCTGTACCATTGTGTGAAAAATATGAATGGTGGTGAACGGAGCCACATGCTACCTTTTTGATCCTGTTTGAATTGTGCCACGGGAGTCCACGTCATGTTTGTCAATGTAAAAGATAACTCTGCAAGTCGAGAAAGTCTCCGTTTGTGGTAAAACTGTGGCACTATAAGTTATAAAACAGAAAGACTACGCACAACCAGTCGCCTAAATGACATCTCTCCTGCCAGTCCATTGTTGTTCATGTTGTGACGTATAATGTGCGACACGAGAGATGTAGTCGACTGACAAAACTAAAACCTTATGTTTCAGTTTCAGGACAAACTGCAACTTTCTTGACATACATAGTTATCTTTTAAATTGACAAAATTTTACATGTGTACCCCGTGGCACAATTCAAACGGGATCAAAAAAGTAACGTATCTCTCCGTTCACCATTCATATTTTTTTCACACGCTGGTACAGGGAGAAAAGCAGGAAGTGACGTTCACGTTGGCTCTCTATTTGGAGCATGAGAAAAGGGTCGTGGTGTGAGCTGTGCAGGCTGCTGATGTGAGGAACGAGACAGAGGTGCGACGAGATGCGCAGACCCGAGGAGTCAGAGAAAGACTTGTAAATAAACTCATGTCTTGTCTGTCTGTGTGTAGACTATGCGTGCCTGAGGAAGAGCGTTCTGTGCGGCCCTGCTGTTACTCACTCCGTATGGGGAGACCTGTGGCTGAATCAGCGGTGTTGTCTGGGGCAGGACACACTCACAGCTGTCAACCCCCAGCTACAGCTGGAGCACAGGCGTAATTTACACACCGACACACGCACACCTCCACTCAACGCTAGTCTACGATCAAGAGTGGAGGAGTGGAGGGTGAGTCACGCATTGTGAGTTTCACCGCTCTCTAACCTATGCCGTGCCAGGGAAAGACTGAGCCCCGGAGGCATGCAGGACTGCCCTGAACTCTAACAAACCCTCCACCTCAGCAGAGAGCACCAGAGGCCTGGAGGACTGCACTGAACAAACCCTCCTCCTCAGCAGAGAGCACCAGAGGCCTGGAGGCCTGCACTGAACAAACCCTCCACCTCAGCAGAGAGCACCAGAGGCCTGGAGGACTGCACTGAACAAACCCTCCACCTCAGCAGAGAGCACCAGAACTGAACAAACCCTCCACCTCAGCAGAGAGTGCCGGAGGCCTGCTCTGAACAAACCATCCACCTCAGCAGAGAGTGCCGGAGGCCTGCTCTGAACAAACCCTCCACCTCAGCAGAGAGCACCAGAGGCCTGGAGGACTCTGAACAAACCCTCCACCTCAGCAGAGAGCACCAGAGGCCTGGAGGACTCTGAACAAACCCTCCACCTCAGCAGAGAGCACCAGAGGCCTGGAGGACTCTGAACAAACCCTCCACCTCAGCAGAGAGCGTCGAGCCACGGGGCCTAATTACAGCTCTGGGGAAGACATTAGAAACACATTGTAGAGTGCCCACTGACTGCTCTTAAAACAACACGAGGGCCGGAGGAGGCACTGCTGCCCTCTGCTGGTGGAAGGCAGCAACAGAAAGGATGGGTGCTGGACTGAGCATTTCACCTTTCTGGGCACCAACAGTTTACCTACACTACAGTATATACCTATAGGGCTGGGGTGTGTGACGTAAGCCTGGGTGAGGAGCACTTGCATTGTGGTCCAGTATGACAATTGCGGCTAGGCTAGTAGCAGCCACACCAAACTCCATTCAGTATTCCCAAATATTGCGTAGTTTCCGAGTGGATCAGGAGAAGCAGTAGACCCACAAGGTATCACAAACAGTGAAGCAACCGAGCCCTTATTAAAATGCCAGGCGGACAGCGGGTTCTAACAAGATCACATAACAGACATGAGTGACATTACTGAAGATGGATCAAATGACTATTTTCGGAAAAGTCTTGCGCAATCTACGGCCGGCAAAGTTGTAATATATCATCATGTCATGCTGTCTTTTGGGGCATTTATAAATGAATTATTTCTGTTTTTTTACCGCTATTTTACATTGCAGTGTGGACCGCAATGGAAACAAGCTATCAGCTTTTTCGCGTTAATCCTTTTTGTCAATGGTGGGCTGTTGTGTATATAAGGTTGGTATTGTATTATGTGATCATTTTCAATAAAATCTTCAATCAATTAACCAATCACTAGTGTACAGCAGTCCATCGTATTTACCCACAATGCATTGCGTTGCTTGCCCAGACGTGACGTAGTTGCCCCAGCTCTATATGCGTTACATTATAAGGCACTTTTTTCTGGACTATTATCAATGCACATATTCTTATACTTCATACTGTGAACATTTGCACAGTCCATGGTTCTTATTTTGCACAAACTGCACTGCTCTTTCATTTTAAAAATACACAACTTTTTTTTAACATTCGTATATATTTTACACATTGCTCTCTTATTGTAAATGTTTCCATTTTACATTTAAACTTTTATATTTAGCTTTCTTGACTTGCTCTTTACCTTTACTTTCTTATTTTCTCTTCCTATGCTTATTGTTGTTATGCACCAAAATACCAAAGTAAATCCTTGTTTATGTGTAAACTTATTTGGCAATAAAGATGATTCTGATCAAATCAGCCACAAGCTACAAACTTTGATGTATTTATCACTCATGCTATATATTCCCTCATGCCATAAAAGTTTGAAAACATGGTTTTTCTTTATTTACCATTTTTGACATTTTAGACTAATAGCAAAGACATCAAAACTGAAATAACACAAATGCAATTATGCAGTGCAAAAAAATGTTGAACAAAAACTATCTATATTTTAGATTATTTAAAGTATAGTATCCTTTGCCTTTTGATGTAAAGGCAAAGGCTTTGGAAATAACTAAACTAATTAATCTAATTAATCTAAACTAAATACATTTTTACATAGGCATCAACTGCATCTAAAAAAAAGTCAAGCATTTAAGCATAAGCCTTTAGATCAAAACGGCTTTAAGCCAATGAAAAAGATACATTGAATTCAATCAGGTGTGTCCAAAGTAACTTCATACTGGTCGTGCATATAGAAACCTAACAAAGTAACTTCAGACTGGTCGTGCATATAGAAAAGATACATTGAATTCAATCAGGTGTGTCCAAAGTAACTTCAGACTGGTCGTGCATATAGAAACCTAGCTTGTGCTGGAGAAATGGGGGGTGGGGGTGTCAAGTGGGCACATCCAAAGACAAATGCTTTTCCATTAGGCCCACAAAACCTCCAGGGGGATCAACAAGTTCTGGTATCACTCCCGCCTCTCCCCCACCCCCATTCCCAAAGAACTGCCAGTGCTGATCATGAGCACTGGCAGTATCTACACTACCTGATGAAAAGGCACTAGAGACGGGACACAGAGCTCTCCTCTCACTAATCTGATCACAGAACAGCGTGTAGAAACAATGCAAACCACGTTTCAGAGCAGCCTGACATCCTCACAGGTTAAGTTACATAATCGAGTGTTCTTGTTGTGTGTCAGTGCTCACACCCAGTGCAGACCTGGTTGCTAGCAAACAGAGCGAGGTAACCAAGAAGTACAGACAGTGAAACTGCCCGACGCTTTGTAGACAGAACAAACTCAAGAGATACCAAGTGGGCGAGTTTCCACCCCCATAAGCAGCTGCAGATCATCCTGCACTCTCAATAAATAAATAAAAAAGTTATTTTTAAATTAAGAATTTCAGTGCATTCAGTTAATGTACAGATTTAGATTTATTTTAATCAGTTAAGCACATGAGCAATTTAGCATTTTTCCTGTGATCTTTCTCCCATTTTCTCCCCAATTGTACTTGGCCAATTTCCCCTGATGTCCCGGTCGTTGCTCCACTCCCTTTGCCAATCTGGGGAGAGTTGGAGACTAGCACATGCTTCCTCTGATACATGTGCAGTCGCTAACTGCTTCTTTACACCTGACAGCAAGGAGTTTCACCGGCAGGACGTAGCGCATGGAGGATCATGCTATTCAAGTCAAGTCAAGTCAAGTTTATTTATATAGCCCTAATTCACAAGCATGTCTCAGAGGGCTTCACAGAAAGTATGTGTAGCTGATTCTAGCTAACACAACAGTAACAAGAATATACAGAATAAAGATAACATTTGAACAATTGATAATATAGAAAATATAGAAATGAAGAGAGAGCAGAGGAGAGAGCAGGAGAAGGGGGAAGAGCAGGGGGAATGTGAGAGAGTGATGGGGTGGGGAGGGAGTGGGAGATGTTGGAGGGTATAGGAGGTGGGGAAGGAGCAAGAGGAGAGAGCAGGAGAGGGGAAGGGGGGGGGGTGTGGGGGAGAAGAGAGCAGGGGGAGGGAGGAGGTGGGGAGAGAATGAGAAATATAGACGCACATCTTGCAAACGGACATATGTCAATTTCTAAGCAACCAAACTATGCCTAATTTAATTGGCTGCAAGCCTTTAGTAGTGAGTCCTTTTGCCAAATAAGCACATGTTCACATATAGAGCTTATGGGTGCCTTGCTTTAGGGAAGAGTGGGTGCCATGCTTTGAATAGTGGCGAAATACTAAGAGCATGGGTGCCATGCTTTAAATAGTGGCGGAATATTGCCATGCTATGCCATGCTTTAAATAGTGGCGGAATATTGGAGGGGATAGAGTGGGTGCCATGCTTTGGAGTAAAATGTATACTATGCTTTAGAGTAGTGGGGGAAGGGGGGAAGAGGAAGAACACCGGGAAGAGGAGAAAGCAGGAGAGTGGAGGAGGGAGGGAGAGCGGGGGGATGTGAGGGAGGGGAGGGGAGAAATAGGAAATGTGGAGGAGGAGAGAACAGAGGAGGAGAGATGAGGGTGCAGGGGAGGGAGAGCCAGGGTAGAGGTAGGGTCTAGGGTTGGGGGAGGGGAGGGAGTAGGATACGGGCCCGGATTAGGGCGAGGGTGGGGAGAAATGGGAAATGTGGAGGAGGAGAGAACAGAGAAGGAGAGGTGGGAGGGTGCAGGGGAGGGAGAGCAGGGGGAATGTGAGAGGGAGGAGAGGACAGAGAGGAGGAGAGAACAGAGAAGGAGAGGTGGGAGGGTGCAGGGGAAGGAGAGCAGGGGGAATGTGAGAGAGGGGAGAGGACAGAGAGGAGGAGAGAACAGAGAAGGAGAGGTTATTCCCCCCAGTTCCCCTACTCACCGAACAGGCCCGCGACAGACCAGAGGAGGCGCTAGTGCAGTGACAAGGACTCATACCCTTGTCGCTTCCCACTCGCAGACATGGCCAATTGTGTATATATATATATATATACACACACTAGGGATCGATTCTTAGGCTCGCCTGTCCTGCAGCTCGCTGAGCTGCCCCTGCAGCTCCCCAAGCTGGCCCTGCAGCTCGCATTCGCAGCTCAGCCTTGCCCGCACCTCGGCTGCTGTGTGGCCAATGAGACCAGCATCACTGATGTCAGATTTATGACATCACTGATGATGTCATCAGTGGGATTTATGACATCACTGATGATGTCACAGTGGGATTTATGACATCATCACTGATGTCACAGTGGGATTTATGACATCACGGATGATGTCCAGTGGGATTTATGACATCACAGTGGGACAATCACAGTGGGAGCTGCAGGGCCAGCTCAACGAGCTGCAGAGCGGGCGAGCCTAGGAATATATACAGGAAGGAGCCTAGGAATATATATATATTTGTTTTACCGAAAAGCACTATCACTATATTTGTATTCATATAGTGCGGCATGTGGTGGCTTGCAGCTCTCGGAACATGGAAGAAGGTGGGATTTCTTTGGATGGGCTCTTCAAGGAATCCTGGCTCCAGTTCTAGTTCAGATGGTGACACTGCAAACAGGACGTCACTTGCAGCAGACAGGTTAGCTGGACACAAGTGGGCTCAGGTAGGCTATTTATTGTGGCAACATTCTCCTCTTCCGCAGAACTGGGCATGTCTATCGTTTTCTCAACCCAGTTTAGATGAAACCACGCCCACTTGCGTATGACGAAAGCCTCAGATTTCAAATAGGAAAAAACATGTAGTGGTTTGTACATTTTCTCAGAAATTACAAAATGTGTTTCTGAACAGTGTCCATTACATTTATTAGCTACCTCTCTTGGAGTACTTTTGACAAAGGGCCACACTGAAGATTATTTGACCAATCAGATTTATGACTGCTTACACTATAACATTTTTCATAATAATAACAATCATCATCATCATCATCAAGCCCTCTTGACCTAAACAGAACGTTACAGAATGTATACAAGGTTTTAATAGACTGGTTTTTCTAGACGTCTTACCATCTCAAAATTTAACAGTGACTGAGTGTGCAAGTGGTGTAAACCGAGATCTGTCTCAATACCGATACATCTGGAAAAAACAATACTGATAAAAAGTATGAATAGATCATCTACACATTTGGTAGACATGGCCAAACTTTATTTGGATAGTCCACCTACAAAGTATTTGTAACATATCAACAGCTTATTAGTTGACACAACAATTCATCTGTTAACAGATGTTCTATAGAGTATATGTGACAATTCATGAACATACCTACATATTACACTAGGTGCAGGAGTGTAGAACGGGAAGCAAACAATCTGTTTGTTGAATCTCAACTAATAAGAATGTCATTGTCAACTAATAAGCTGTTGAAATGTTACAAATACTCTGTAGACTCTCTGTAGGTAGACTATCCAAATAAAGTGTTACCCTGGAAAATCTGTATTGAATGTTACACCGAGCGTAGAATTGTCAAACAAACTCTGTTGTCTCGAAAAACCAGCGAGTTTCCAGACCATTCTCCATCTGTGTGTGTATGCGTGGATAGACTCCCCTGGTGGCGGTTGAAATAGGAAAGAAAATAAAGACAGAGGAAAACACTGGGCTGACTGATTGAAATCAAGGAGTGGCCCTGGGGACTGGAGCAGGCTGTTTCAGCTTTGTTTAGCTAAATCACAGCAACTCATCAGACTGGTTACAAAAGGCCGGGCCATATAGCTCTGCTAATCCATCTCATGTGGGCACAGGACAAAAACAAGCCTGTATAGAGACAGAATGGATGGAGTGAGGAGAAGGTTTGTTTATAAACTCTGATTGGTCCGTCCTCGTACGGCGCGCCAAGAGCGGGTGCCACCCTCGGCCCGGAGTGGAGTTTCATACCCAAACATTTCAAAGAAGAGAAAGACAGAGTGATTCAAAACAGAGATTAGTTGGTTTCTGAGAGACGGTGGCCAGCCGATAAGAGATGCAATGTCAGTGCAGGTTATGGGCAATCCTAAACACAGAATATATACGGGAAGGGGGAGTACCACTAGCCACAAGCTAGTGTATTTAGGATTGTTTATTTAGTTTATTGAACTACTTTGGTAGGTAAACAACCACCGCTTGGGGGCCTTTTCTATTGGGAGAACCTAGTTGGCTGGTAGAATAGGGTTAGGTTAGGTTGGCTGGTAGAACAGGGTTAGGGGTAGGTTGGCTGGTAGAATAGGCTTTGGGTTAGGTTGGCTGGTAGAATAGCAAAATCGGCTAGTTGCATTTGAGATTTAGCAACTGCCCTTGTCTGTTGACAGGTATGAGAAATATGAGAAATATGCGTGTCTTATCAAATGTGAGGAGAGGCTCAGCTATAGTGATTTATGGGATATTCTAACATATCAACACCTGCTCCAGGAACAGGAGCATGATTGGATATTGGGGGTGACACGGCCTGAAGCTGTAACGTGTTGCTAAGGGCGATTCATGATAAAGATAAGATAAAGGAGATCATCCCATGTGACAAATCTGTGTATCTGTAGTGGCTGGATCATGTCTGGCTAGCCAGAGCAGGATATTTTCCGGATTTACCTTTTCAAACATGAGGGGTCTTTGTTTAGAAACAACTGGATATGAGCCGTTTTTTCTGCCAGTGGGCGGGGGGGGGGGGGGGGGGGGGGGGGGGGGTAGCATGTATCGATAACAAGAAATGTGATAGGAAACAGCTTTAGCGAATGTGTAACCAAACTCCATTCAAAAACATGCCGTTTTAACAGAGGGTCCATTCCAACCATTCAAGCAATAACGAGGGGTGGCATTGTGCCAAAAATGAGCGCAGTCAAAATAGTGGTCGCACCGTCGTCAATCACTGTGGGTGATTGATTTTACAAGTGGCATTCAAGTCTGACTAGATTTAAATTGATTTCTCCCCACAAAAGTTAGGCTAGGCCTATGTCTCGATATAGGCTGTCAGTCAGTCAGCTCCTCTCCTCTCCGCAGTGTGGACGCTCACAGTCACACAACACTGCCTGCCTCAAATGGCTGCCTCACACAATAGACTTGGCTGCATCCAACTCGAGAAAACTTCTCAGAAGAGACTAACGTTAGCGACAAATCTGGAGACTTTTTCTGACATGGGAATGATGGGATTATTACCAGCAAGCAGCAGTAAAAGCAGGCAATGACGATAGCTGGGTAAGTCCCGCTAGCATCGATGCTAAGTTAGCAAAGTAGCCTACAGCAAGAGCGCAGCTGAAGCTAATTAATATGGACGTTAACATCCATGTAATATGTACTTGCGCGATGACATCACGTATTGGTGATGTCAAAGGGTGGCGATTGACGATCTGACTGAGGTCAAGATCGCGCAACTCTAGTAGGCTATCATCTCTTTTGTTGCATTTTTAAACTGGCAGATGGGGGATTCAACTTTTAGTTGTTTACTCAACTAATTTGGCTCTCTTCCAAATAATCCAGCTACGTAACTAACGCTACGTCCATTCATGAAAATAATGATGGGACATTAATGGTTTGTAAAGTGCCACCACGCGCCCACTCACATAACAGCTAGATGATCTGGATCATGAGCTGCCAGAGTTAAACAGCAGCCGCATTTGTGCTAATGCAATACCGGGGACCGAGATGAATAAGATACGGACTCGCAGGAGTGCGCGTAGGCTGGCTAATTGTTGTTTAACATGCAGGCCAACCGGCTAGGAGCTGGTTATAATACGGATTCCACTGCATGTTAAGAAGTGGCTTCTGTGTGTGTGTGTGTGTGTGTGTGTGTTTGGGTAGGGCCAACGCACAGACAATACACCCACAACCAGATGAAGTACATTTCCCAACCCAGTATGGCCTGACTGTCAACTTTCTAATTTCGGTGTAGCTAACAACAGTAGATGTCAATGAACTCTTGTTGTAGTTGCACCAACAAAACATGGGCTTTATCTAGATGGTTCGTAAGTGATAGGCTTAGTCATTGGGATGATATGCACTGAATAAACAGGACAAGCACAGACTTTTGATACAGCAAAGGATCATCAGATACAGCCCAAACAGTTGAGCAATCTGCTGTTTCTGCAGCTAAATGTTCCCTAATGACAACAATATCAGCAACAGCACTACCCCAACATTTGGGGAGTTTGGCCTCCTTGGTCTCCTTACTCAATATGTGACAAGAGGATTGGCACCAAAGCCATCTCTGTGTCTGCGGTAGGCAGCATGCACACGAGACAGAGCTAACGCTTCAATATAGACTATGTTACAGTTGCAGTATGTAACAGTATGTAGGTTACAGTATGTTACTGTAAGTGATTGTATAGCTGCTACAAGTTCTCATTTCATGTATGGATAATGGAACTATTGAGGGGGATTTCTGGCATGTCAGAATTGATGGATGGCCTGTGTCCACTGACTGCGGTACGGTTCTGTGCAGCATCCTGAACAGACCCACGCCCATGTAATCTGTCAGACGCATGCGGGACCCCACAAAAATAGAACAGGTGTGTATTTTTTCACACTCCGTATATTGCCCATCTATTAACATGGGCAAGAGTCTGTTCTGGCGGTTTTACCGGATCCGCACGGAGCCGTACCGCATCTGGTGGACATTGGGTTTGACAGTCATGGCCCTAACCAAACATCCATGGAGGTGTCCAGTTGAAAACCCATATCCACTACTACCACTTCCCTTTAACATGCAAACCAGAACTTTACAGGCTGCTGAGGTGTTGTCTCATAATGCAAAGTATTATCTATAATCAGTGGTCCTCAAAGTGGGGTCCACGGACCTCCAGGGGTCCTTAATGGGGTTCAAGAAGCTCCTAGTAAAATAAGACATTAAATTAATTTCACTCAATAATTTCCACAGCCAGACATTAGCACAATGATTGAATGTACGAGACTAACTCTGATTAGGGGCTACACTCTACACTACAGACAGTTATACTAAATCATAACTACAAAAAAACTTCCCAGATGGGATTCCCTGGAATAGAGTCTTATGGAATGTTGGTCTGTGGCTTGGCACATAATAGCGTGGGGGTCCCTGAAATGAAAGACTGTGAATCGTTGGTGTTGAGATGACCTGGACTGAAGGTCAGTGCTGCTGAGAACGTTCATTACCTTCAAGTCGAAGCTGCAGAGGCTGACAGCTTCACCATCTTCCTTCTCTCTGCGCTTCCGCTTCTGTGGAGAGATGAACAGGCAGGATGTTAGCGGGATTACTGTGCGCTGGCCGGCATGAAGATGTATCTTTTGACATTCCTGGGACGCACAGCTGGGGAAATACCAGCTGCACACACACACGTGACGCAACACGGGTCTGCAATAGACATGAGGACAATGGTTCCCAAAGTGGCGTCTGCTGTCTGGGGGCCAACAGGGGGCTAAGTGGGGGGGTTACAGGGGGTCCCCCATGCACCCAAGGAGCACTGTTATTTCACTCCCTGCGAGTCAGATTCATGAGAGAATCTGTAGAAGGATAATTGTTTTGAGGTTTCACTCTCGCCACCTAGACTATCGCTGTAGTACAGAGATTATATACTCAGGTTCCCACATATTTTCATGGATGCTGACTGACCAGCGTGGTGAGGAGGGCCAACATGGACACATCATGGTTAGGGGTGGCTGACAATGTATGAGTGAAGGGTGGTGGTTTGGTTGTTAGGGGTGTAATGGTTAGGGAGGGCTGTTTGTTTGTTTTGAAGTGGGGCAGTGGTGTGGAGCATTTCCTCCCTTACCAGCAAACCTGTCGGTTTCCCCCACATTCTTAGAATTTTATCTTTCAACTGAACAATTTGAAACATTTTTTCACACTGGGGCATTCACGACTACTGCATTTTAGTAGTCATCGACTACTCCCAAAAAGTAGTCGACTTAGTAACAGGAGATTCAATTCAATTCTCGTCAAAACTGTCTCAAAAACAGCCAGTAAAGGGTTACCTAATGTAGGCGGGACCAACCTGAGCGTATGTGAAATAGCAGAGTCCTGATTGGCTATGAGAGGCTGTTCAGAAATGAGCCACTAAACCCCAGCAACTTGTCTGAGCTGAAGACTGTTTGACTGCAGTAACAACATAGACGGAAGTCTTTCCCTCCCTAACTACCGTAAATTCTGTTTACATGGCATAATCTAAAAAAATTATTGTTCAAACAAATCTATGTTAAATGTATTTATTTATTCAGATTGTTTATTCCTAAAACCACAGATGTTTTTTTTTATTAGTCGACTATAATAATAATAATAATTCATTTATTTTATATAGGGTTCACAGTGTCAAAGGCTGCGCTCAGATCGAGTAGAACTAGGATGTTGAGGGCACCAGAGTCAGCGGAGGTGAGGAGGTCGTTGATGACTTTGGCGAGGGCGGTTTCGTGCTGTGGAAGGGACAGAAGCCAGACTGTAGGGGTTCGTAGAGGTTGTGGGAGTGAAGGTGGGAGTGAAGTTGGGTGGCGACGATGCGCTCGAGGGTTTTGGAGAGGAATGGCAGGTTGGAGATGGGGCGGTAGTTGGAGAGGTTGGCAGGGTCGAGGGTGGGCTTTTTGAGGATGGGGGTGACGGCGACGAGTTTGTAGACAGAGGGGACGTGACCTTGGGAGAGTGACTGATTGAAAAGGGCAGTGAGGTGGGGGATGAGGGGGTGGGGAGGCAGGCCTTGGTCAGGGGGGTGGGGAGGGGGTCGAGGGAGCAGGTGGAGGACTTGGAGGCGGTGACAATGTCAGTGATGAGGGAGGAGTCAACAGGGGAGAAGGCAGTGAGGGAGGGGGGAGGTCAGGGGGAGGGAAGATGATAGTGAGGGGGGGAGGGGCGCAGGGGTTGGCGATGGAGGCAGTCAGCGAGGAGTGGATTTTGGAGATTTTGCTCTTGAAGACGTGGAGAAATGAGTTGCAGAGTTCAGGGGAGGAGAGTGTGTTATAGTCCGGGAGCCGTGGGGTTGAACCTCGCTTCGTCGGATAAAGTTTTTTTCTCTGCTGATTCTTGTAGTTTGGGGGTATCTATTCAAAATACAGGAGGGTGCCCGGTGAGTACCCTTGAGCATTTTCAGATATTAACCCCTTAATTGCCAAAATTCCAGAAAATTAGGGATTTATGGGATTTCATGCAAAATACTCAAATCAAATGCATCCAATTTGTTTTCTCCAATGTCTATTCATAAAGGAGGTCATGTACAATGTATCTCATGCCACATTAAATAATATTAACCCTTTTAGGCCGTGCCAGCAAAACCGACTGTTTATGACTATAGGGGTTGTGCTGGATGAGAACATCCATTGAGCCTTTGCTCATTGGCATGTAGAGATTCAGAGTAGATGATACACATTGGGAGGTGTGAAGGGCACATTTTGCTGCTGATGGTAGTTAAGCCTATTTGGATCTTGAGCGTCCTACCCTGAAACATGCACAGAACATTGTGCATGGCAAACCAGGCACTCCACAGTTGCACTTATTGGAGTTAAAAGGGTTTTGCAGCCACACCTGATCATCGCCAAAATGTAGTCTGGGACAAGTTTGCAATCTTCCGGTAGAGTGGTTGGGCTCAGTGACCTGTTGCATGTGTCTTTTTTTCCATCAAAATTCCTCAGTGTTCAATGCTAGTGGCAGATTTACATTGATATTTCAATATATTGCTTAACATTCTCAATGAATGCTTCATTCGCTGGTGGTAGAGCAGCTAAGTTTGGAGCAGACATGTGTCTTTCCCATTCTTTTCCTCCCAGACAAGTAGCCTTGTGTGTGACATGTCTGTGCTCTCATTTATACCAGAACAGGCTGAGATGAAGGCAGTGGTTGGTCGGGGACCTGCTGGAACGGTGCACCCACATTGCTAATGGCAGATAGTTTGTACAGTTTTGAGGACTTTGACAATGATGACAGAGCCTTTTCCCAACCCATAGTAAGACGCTACAGTGTCACATCCCAATTATGGCATGGGCTGGTAAAAGGTTCTTCACAATTTGTGAATGCTTGGCCAGTGTTGACTTGATGTCCACTATTGCCCTTTCCTTGTGGGGCGATTCCATGATGTGTGGTGTACATCCAGTCCTTCCTGCTGGTAATGGTGAAGGAGTAGGATGAACACATCTGTGTCATCAGAAACCACTGAGATTTGTTGGGCTTCTCCAGCACACATCAGGACCTTTTGGACAATGATGTGTCATTTACTTCCTGTTGATTTTTCTATATCATATTGGCTCCTTCTTTCTTCCAACCTGATCTCAATGGGGCATGGCTCCTCCCCTGTCACCACCAACTTGTGTTTGCTTGTCCTCTGTAGATGGAAAAGCTGATCCTTCCTGGGTCAGTTCCTCACATAAGAGCTAAGAGATGGTGTTTCTAGCTGACCCCTGTCTCTGTGACATCTCGGGTGATGGACTTGATACAGTTCTGTAATCAGAGTAGCTGCCAAAGATGAGGTACACATCACTGTCTGATAGGTATGAATTCAGCCATGTCTTATCATTTTTGATGAAATCGGCTATGGTGCCATCAGCTGGCCAGTGGATGTCCAAAGAAGGGCTGATCCATCAATGACACTGGCATTCCTCCTGGAGATTTTGACTTGGAATGACTTCTTCAGTGTAGACTTGGATTTACAAATTTGCATTCCGTCCTCATCCTCAGTAGACAACAGTGTGATTACCCTTGAATCGATGGCATTTAGGTCATAAATTGTCAACTTGGATTGATTTGGTTGTTGTCATTGTCTTTACTTTGTTTGAGATGGTGTTGTAAAATCCCTCTGGCCAGGTCTTCTCAAAATCTTCTAACATTGCCTCCCCAATCATTACGGCACTGTCACTGGTGTTGGTGATCTTGATGTTCACGGTGCTTTTGCCCCTGGATGTTTGTTGGGATCCAATGGAGGCAGGTTTCCAGTTTCTGACAAAGTCCAGCCCTCTCCTTGACTTTGGCAACTGCTTAACCCATGGCTTTAGCCTCCACCTTGTGATAGAGATTAACCTTTGTAGTATCTGTCTCATCATCTTCCATCTCCTTCATGTCTGACTCAATCTTGCAGCATATGTGGTGGCTCAGAGCCCAGATCTTCAGTGCCTCTGGCTTCATGGTTATTCCAATGATCCCTCCATCACTGTGGCCGTACCCCATGAAAGTAGTTATGAACTGGTTGATCCACAGGCCATTCCATATTCCACTAATGTGTCACATCACATGCTGCCCCTGGAGAAAATCCCTTTGTGGAGGAAGCTTCTCCATGGAACGAAGATAGTAGAGGCCATACCAGACATGATTGACATGGCCAGCTGCAAAGTAGTAGGTAAGCATCTTCTGGAATGTGGTCAGATGGAGAAGCCAGTCACTCTCATGTTCAGCCCAGATGTATGACATCAGCATCAGCATCATTGGTTTCACCAATGATGGTGAAACTTTTCTTTTCTTATGTCCCCTGTATAGTCGCAGTTTTTAAACCCTAGGTAGGTTCCTGTTTTATTATATGAGCTGGTCTCTATCTTATTATTTATTGATTGATGCATTTTTGTTAGGTATCTAAATAACCATTCAGTCAAGGTCTAAGCATTCAGTGAATGTATGGTTGTGTGTAAAATGTTCTCATCTGTTTGTGTTGTTGTTGCCCGTGCACACACGCGCTCTTACCTGCATACATATTCACTCCTCTTGTCCCACACATAAGGACCACAATGGAAACAAGCCCTTGGGCTTTATTGTGTTTTATTCCTTTTGATCAATATGTTTTGTTGTGTTGTCTTGTACAATTCTGCTATTATTGTATCAATAAAGTTATCAATCAATCAATCAAGACCTAAACCCAAAGTTTGGCTGTTCTGGTCTGACTCACAATCTGATCCATAAGGCTCTCATCAGGTCATCTGCTTTCTGGAAATGTCTTACCGGAACTCCAGAGAGCCCACTATCAGCCATCAGTGAACATAAAGCCCCAACAAAACTCATCAATGCGTGCATACCCCCAAGACGCTTTAAGCAGCGCACCCACATCTATAAGTGACATGTGTGTCTGTTTGAGGCGAGATGTGTGTGAGCCGAGATGCAGTGTCCCAGCCATTTTGAGTGGGGTGGCCCAGGTGGGGCACAGACTCAAGCAAGGGTGGCACTGATTGCGGCATTTAGGAAGGATGTAGAAAGGTTTTCCCTCGCCAAAATTTAGCCTAACGTCACGTTAGCTTAAATATTAGCCCGCTACAGCCTCTGAAAGACAGTATTGTTGGCCAGCACCCTCAGGATTTTGGGGTGGCCAAATTAGATTTAAGGGGTGGGCAGTTCCACCCCTGGCCACTCCCTAGAAACTCCCCTGCCAAGATGTGTGCACAGGATTTCAACAGTGCACCTAGAGCCCTCCCCTCGGCTGTACAAGGAATTGAGAGTGGAGACAGAAAATGCCGCGGCTCAAAGCCGGTGAAACATGCACATACGCGTACATGCACGCACACACACATGCGCACATGCATGCACACACACCGTGCCAGAGAGAGGGGAGTGTGGGAGAAGGGTCTGACTTGCGCAAACCTGCACTGCTTCAACACCTAGGATTGATTTATCAGACTAAAAGTCCTCTGCTAATTGCATGTTTTTATTGGGGGTCGGGGGGGGGGCACATGGGTGCGTGAATCAAATAGGCTACATTATACATGACCTCGTTGCTCCTTTATGAATAAACATTGGAGAAAGCAAATTTGATTTGAGGATTTTGCATGGAATCTCATAAATCCCTATTTTTAAGGGGATTTTGGCACTTAAGGGGTTAATATCTAAAAATGCTCAAGGGTGCTCACCGGGCACCCTCCTGTATTTTGAATAGGTACCCCCAAACTACAAGAATCAGCAGAGAAAAAAACTTTATCCGACGAAACAAGGTTCATCAAAAAAACAGCCTTTGGCTCCCGGACTATTATTGTCCGGGGGTTGGACGAGCTTTTTGACGGTGGAGAAGAGAGTGCGGGGGTTCCTGTTGGTGCTGTTGATGAGGGTGGAGAAGTAGGCAGATTTGACGGCTAGGAGTGCATCACGGTAGGAGGAGAGGTGCTGTTTGAAGAGTTTGGCGTGGACAGTGAGGTGGGTTTTCTTGTAAAGTCTTTCCAGTTGCCGGCCGGTCTGTTTCATCGTGCGGAATTGGGGAGTGAACCAGGGGGAGGAGGTGAATGAGACTGTGGAGGTTTTCAGGGGGGCCAGGGAGTCAAGGGAGTCGGTGAGTGCAGAATTGAGGAGGGTGGCATAGTCGTCAGGGGAGGAGGGGGCGGAGTCAGGGGGGGGAGGGCAGAGGATATAGTCTGGGAGAGAGTGGGTAGGTCGATGGATTTGATGTTACGGAAGGAGATGGTGCGTTTGTTGGGGTGGCGGGGTAAGGGCAGGGGAGCAGAGAAGAGGATGCAGTGGTGGTCAGAGAGAGGGAAAAAGACAGGGAGAGGGTTGGAGATGGGTAGAGAGGAAGAGCAGACTAGATCAAGAATGTGGCCTTTGGTGTGGGTGGGGACGTTGATGTGCTGGGTGAGGTGAAAACAGTCGAGGAGAGAAAGGAAGTCAGATGTCAGAGGGGAGTCGGGTTGGTCAACGTGGATGTTCAGGTCACCGGTGAGAAGGAGGCTGGAGGAAAGAGAAGAAGCGATGGTGAGGAGTTTGGAGAGTTCAGACAGAAAAGAGGGGTGGGGCTTGGGGGGGCGGTAAAGAAGAAGGGCAGTGATGGAGTTGGGAAGTGAGAAGGCACGGTGTTCAAAGGAGGACAGGGATGGGAGGTTGAGGTTGAGTTCATTGATGAGTAGAGATTGTTTATGGAGAACGGCGAGACCCCCCCCACGCCCAGAGAGGCGGGGCTTGGCGATGTAACTGTAGTTGGGGGGGGTGGCCTTGAGTGAGAAGAAGTCCAGGGGCTGTTGCCATCTTTCGGTGAGGAGGAGAAGATCAATGTTATTGTCCAGGATGAGTTCGGATATGATAGGTGATTTGTTGGAGAGAGAGCGAGTGTTCAGCAGGGCAAGGGAGATGGATTTGGGAGCAGGGGGGAGAGAGCGGAGGTTGTTGGGGTTAGCAGAGCGGCAGGTGGTATTGACAGGGGGGCGGGAGTTAGTCCAGAGTGACTATGAAGCACAGTGTGTCGACTAGTGGGTTTGGCCTAAAGTTTAGGCCAAGAGTGGCTGACCAAACTTGTCCCACGCTCATTTTGTTTCAGTCCTCCATGGTTTTGCAAGACAAAAAATCACGGCCAATATTACTGTCTTTCAGAGGATGTGGTAGGCTCATTTTCAAAGCTAAGGCCTATTTTAGATTTAGAATGTAAATTGTCTAAAATAATAATAATAATAGAATTTACATAACTTCAACTTTATTTTTTAGCCCACGGCCATCCATCCAGATTAATGTTGGCCCTTCACATGAAAGAATTTGGGCACACAGCAATGAACAGCACAGTGTGTTCAAAGCTGGTTGCATCTCAATAGAAGGCTGTGAACCCAGCTGCAGATAACAAAGGATTGTGACAGCATTTAATTCCCTGATCAACAGCCATGCGTTCAGTGCTATGGCTGAAAACAGCAGGAGTTTCACTCGTGCTTTTCAAACTGAGGGATGAACAAGCAATTGAAACAAGTGAGATCAAGTGACATCAATTACTGTTATTTAATTAAATTATTGGTGATGTTTAGCATTCTGTAATGACAATGGGTTTTAGTGAAACCTACAACTATGGCAGCTTCATCAACTAATCGTTTTTTTACAGTGCATATATAGATATAGGCTATAAAATATTATCAAGGTCTGAATTTACACCCGGCAAAGAAGTTAACCAAGTGACTGCCCGTAACATTTGTATACTGTATGTAATTGTATATTTGTATACAATTGTATACAAATGTATAGACGGTTTTAACTTGACAACAAAAACATTATAAATTGAACCCCAGCTCACTTCCTGTTGCAGTGTTTGCTATGGACAGAAAAGAAGAAAAAAAACATTAAGATGGAGGAGTGACCATTCCGTGAAAACCGTCTATACAATTGTATACATTTATATACAATTGTATACATTTGTACACATTTGAATATTGAGTTTTGTTGCACACATGAATACATTAATTATGAATAACTAGAAAAGTGCACTCAGTAGAATGCAGATCTCCACCAGGCACCGCTACATCTAACCATGGCCACACCTAGCCTTGAGTCCATTGCTCTTATCTGCCTTCGGATAAGTGCCCTGTTAAGGCTGAATTATGCTCACCCTGCCGTGAAGGGCGCGGGGGTGGAGCGAGGGCCGGGCGCGTCAAATGACGTAAATTTGTTGGGCGTGGTTATTCGCTACCTCCGTCGGGCGCTCGCCGTGTGCCGGATTTTTTTTCTCACAGCGCGAGCAACGCACGGCTTCTCTCCAAACATGTCCGCTTTCAAGCCACTGAGCCCTGAACACTGAGCTGTGTTTTCGCCACATTTCTTGACCCATGTGGTAGGCTATAAACTTTGATTTGCAACTGTTCGTTTTTAGTCATTTCACCAAGTAAATGTGTTGTGTTGAGAGCATTATTGAGAGAGATTAAAAGCAGCACAGAGTAGGCAATCAGGGCTGAGAAGTAAAACGGCTTTCAGTAAAAACAAGTTTGGTGATTCCTTCATGTGCTGATGTGCGGTCGTTTGAGAGTGAAAGCGCACTCAGTACTCCACATAATAGCGTTTCATTGCGACTTTTCCATGGGCTGTTCTCACTATTACCATTGTTACTATTACCATTACCATTGTACAATACATGCTGATCACTTTCTGAGTATAATGGCATCAGCCCCAGCGCGGGGTCTGCACGGTGACTCACGGAGACTCGCGGGGCCCCACCCCCACGGAGCTGGGTCGAGTATAAGAGCACCTTTACTGAACATGCAATTCGCCATTGACATTTTTCATAATTTTTCAATGTGCAGGGTAGTCCAATAGACTTCTATAGAACTCCCAAAATGCCATGGGAGTGTGACAATGAAATAAATCAATGTCCAGTAAGGGCGTTGTTGCTAGTAAGGGTGTTGTGGTCAGTAAGGGTGTTGTGGTCAGTAAGGGTGTTGTGGTCAGTCAGGGTGTTGTGGTCAGTCAGGGTGTTGTGGTCAATCAGGGCATTGTGGTCAGTCAGGGTGCTGTGGTCAGTAAGGGTGTTGTAGTCAATCAGGCCGTTGTGGTCAATCAGGCCGTTGTGGTCAGTCAGGGCATTGTGGTCAGTCAGGGCATTGTGGTCAGTCAGGGCGTTGTGGTCAGCCAAGGCATTGTGGTCAGTATAGGGTGTTGTGGTCAGTAAGGGTGTTGTGGTCAGTAAGGGTGTTGTGGTCAGTCAGGGCGTTGTGGTCAGTAAGGGCATTGTGGTCAGTAAGGGTGTTGTGGTCAGTCAGGGCATTGTTGTGGTCAGTAAGGATGTTGTGGTCAGTCAGGGCGTTGTGGTCAGTAAGGGTGTTGTGGCCAGTAAGGGCGTTGTGGTCAGACAGGAGGAACACACTACGCGGCCGAAACCTAAACACACAGATGGAACACACAGACAGAACACACAGAGGAACACACAGAGGAACACACAGGAACACACAGATGAACACACGGAACACAAACAGACGGAACACACAGGAACACATACGTAACAGACATACGTGGCCGAAAACATGATCTCCTAGCGGAGATAATAATAACAAATTAGGTTGGCTGAATATGTGTGAGTTTTACATTGACACAACACATCTGATTCTATACATGAAATAGCACTGAAAACAGATGGGCTGACGTGCATTTATAAAAAAATATATATTCACGATTTGTGAAAAATATATATTCACGATTTGGTCTGATAAAACGTATTCTTGGCAGGTAATTAGGTAATTAAACCAGCCAGTGAGACAAAACTAATTTTGGACACAATACATCAGATTTGTGTGTGTGTGTGTGTGTGTGTGTGTGTGTGTGTGTGTGTGTGTGTGTGTGTGTGTGTGTGTGTGTGTGTGTGTGTGTGTGTGTGTGTGTGTGTGTGTGTGTGTGTGTGTGTGGGCGTGTGTTATAAAAGGCACACCATCTAGAGTAGGTTATCAAAACACACAGCAGACACACCCAGAATGGAGAGAACAGAGAAGGGCTGAGTAGTGGTGATGGGGGGGCAGCTGATGTCAGCAGCTCATTGTCTGTGAGCTCATGAAGTGTGCGTGCTAAAGTGGGAACGTTCCCTTCAAGTAAAATATTGCCTTAAGCTGGGGTCTTACACACCAGATAAAAACGACACAAGTATCATCTCCAAGCCCGGGTCAACAGAGACTGCGCGGGGGGGGGATCAAGCCATCCTGTTTCTGACAACTTTGGAAAATGTGTCCATCAGCAGTGTGTTGAAGGAATAACACGCCAAGCAGCAACCCGTTCAACGCTGTGTGGGCTGGGTGGGTTCTATCTCAATACTCTGACTCAGGGGTTTTCCTGGCTCTATCATGGGCCTATGGGGGACGTATGACAGTAAGCATGATCGGTCCACATAAAGACTGAACTTATTTAGCAATGTGTTTTTTTAAAGCACCCCAAGTCTCAGACAGTCATTTCTAGGGACGAGCCAAGTACTCGGATGAAAAAACAAGTATCCGGTACATTTTTCTGAGTACGAGTATCATCTGAGTACAATGTGTCAGTATCTGTACTGGTGATTAGGGCTGTATGATCTGAGTACAATGTGTCAGTATATGTACTCGTGATTAGGGCTGTATCATCTGAGTACAATGTGTCAGTATCTGTACTCGTGATTAGGGCTGTATCATCTGAGTACAATGTGTCAGTATCTGTACTCGTGATTAGGGCTGTATCATCTGAGTACAATGTGTCAGTATCTGTACTGGTGATTAGGGCTGTATGATCTGAGTACAATGTGTCAGTATCTGTACTCGTGATTAGGGCTGTATCATCTGAGTACAATGTGTCAGTATCTGTACTGGTGATTAGGGCTGTATGATCTGAGTACAATGTGTCAGTATCTGTACTGGTGATTAGGGCTGTATGATCTGAGTACAATGTGTCAGTATCTGTACTGGTGATTAGGGCTGTATCATCGGAGTACAATGTGTCAGTATCTGTACTCATGATTAGGGCTGGCTATTGTTTAAACAATTACAATACCAGTACCCTTAATGGAGGAAATACACTAGCCGACTTGAAATCTTAACTGTGATTATGAAAAGACTGGGAGTTTACACTACATGACTGGTTTTATCATGACTGAAAAACTCACTGAAATACATTACACGACTGGAATCACAGATCAAAATACACTACCCGACTGTGTGCCCAGCAAACTCACGTCTTTCAAGTTATAAGACGGTATCGTCTTGAACCATACACACAACACAAATAACCAGCAAACTGACGTGACCATACTAACCATACGGAAGCTAGACATCATTTGAGTTTCAAAATAAAAGCGCCAATGTATTACTGCACTACGGGTTAAAATTGACTTTTCGAAGCCACAACATTACGTTAATTTAAAACAGGTTTCTATGCAAATGTGTTCTTTATTTCCTTTTTGGTACTTGGGGTATTTCGGATCACACACACAAAACGGTTGCAATGGTATACTTTTATTTTGAAATTCGTAACGGGAAGTTTCGGTTTTATTCTTTCTGACTTAACCGTGAACAACCGGCATAGCCGGTGTAACGTCGATTTTTGCTACCCGTCGAGAACTGCTACTTTGTGATTCTGCGTGTGCGCAAAGCCGATTTTCCAAGTTTCATCGCCACGCCCATAATTTTAGGGTTAGGGTTAGGGTTAGGGTTAGGGTTAGGGTTAGGCTTCGTTAGCCCTAATCGATAGACAGACCCTATCGGTTTATGCGGCGGTAGCATTTTTCGACAAAGCAGCAAAAATCGACGTTACACCAGCATGCTTCCCTCATTCACGTGTGCCTTGGTATCAGAAATATCTAGCCTATTGTATGAAGACTAGCGATTTGACTGCTTTTGGCTCATTGCCTCCTAGTTTTCCATTGGATATTGACGGCATTCCACATTCACGTGAGTTGAGTTGAGTTGGGTCGTTGAACCAGTTTACACTACAAGAGAAATTCAAACATGTTTGATATAATTGTTGTGGCTCCGACTGGCCCTGACTGGAGTCGGAAGGTAGTTTACACTTGACGATTAGAAATCTGTACCGGGCGATAATACACTAACAGATTTAGCTGCTAATTGGCATAACAACTGCCCACAACAACTGCAGACTACAGTCAACAAAGACAGACTGAGCCCAACTGGAAATCCTATGTAAAATCGGAGGGAAACTCTTGTAGTGTATTTTAGGTATAAAGTGGTACGATACAAATAGAGTACTTAATTCGATGCGCCATACTTTGAACGTTTTGGTGGCATCTCGACACGCTGAATTGCCAACAACAAGCACCACAAACTAACAAAATTTAAGCCACACCCACTTTCAGTCTAAACCCCGCCCACTTTGATTTAAGCCATGCCCCCTCTGAGTACAGATACAGATAATTCAAGTTGGTTAAACAGATACAGATAATGGTGTCGCTTATCCCTAGTCATTTCAATGTAAAAACATTTTTTTACTTTAACTTTGAAATTCTCTAAAATGATACAGTAACAAGCGCAAATTCGCAATAGCTGCGACCAGCTATGCGATGTCAGTCATCCACTTCATTGTGATGTCATCCACCCCATTGACATTGATTTTGCGGACCAACATGATTTTGTGGATCAACATTTTTTGGTGGACCAACCAACAGAGTGACATAGAGCTCACAGCTAAAAAAGCTTGATTTTGGGTTAGGGTGTAACCATATCATTGTGAGAACTTACAGAGCAATGTGTTTTTACAGCACCTCCAGTTTCAAAAAGGATGTTGTAATGTACACTTCTTTCTTATTTGTAATGTAATTTGTACATTTTTGTAAATTGTTTTGTGTTTAATGGAATGTGGCCGCCTATCTTGTCCTGGAAAATGATTCCTATTCCTGGTTAGAGACAAAATGAACCCAACGGAATGCAAATAGCGCGAGGGTTGGAGATGTTTCAGGGTCTGAAAACAAATCTTGTCTGAGATGACAGGGTTGAGAGGCGGACCATAATAGCGTGTCGATGAATTGATTTGACAATTCTGGGGACTGGCTTTGGCATTGGCCAATCCTGGCATGTTCCGCCCCCAAATCGAGTGGGATTCAGTGTGTTGTGGCGCTACGCGAGTGGGATCCACCGAGTACCAGGCAGCCAGCTGCTTCTGTGTGGAACGGAGTGGACAATCAGATGCATGAGTGCTGCCCGCCCGCCTGGAATCTCCGAGGGGCGACCCTAGACAACCAGGCTCTCTGAGGCACGCGCCAGTTACGCTAACTTGAGAAGCATTGCGGTAAATACAATATTCCTGGAATGCGAGTTTAACGAGCCAGTTACATTTCTTTGCATTCTTAGACATTACCGTTTGCTTTATCTTGTATGTTACATACAATTGGCTAAGTTAGCAGTTAGTTTATGGGCTAGAAATTCTGCCAGATTACAGACATTAGGCGCCATTTCCTCCCTCATTTGGAGGAGAAAATATTATTCTGAAATGAAGATTGATTGACAGCTGCCATGTCGTGATATGATTGGTTGTAATGAGGTAGAAATGTTATAGTACTATGTGACGTCCACAAACTGTAGATTACTGTTATGAATGAAATCTTGAAAAATGAACTTTTGACGTGAAAAAGTGTGAAAAACTAAAGAAATTTGATTTTTGTGATTTCTTTGGCATACATTATTAAATAGGTGCACTGAATACCCAGGTATTTGAACTAAAAGAAAAGAAAAGTCATTTTTGGGTTCAGCTCGACTTTAAATAAAAGTTAAATAAATAAATTATTGTCACGATTTTTTCCCCTTGCAACCCAAAATCAAACAATAAAGTAATGTCCCTCACAAATCACAATTTAGTGGGATGTTTTAACGTCATAAGGCTAAAATCTCTTTGGGGGGGGGGAAGGGCGCAAATAATTCCTCTATGCAGGACAAGCCTTGTTACACAGACTAACACTAAAGAAACTTGGGCCCCCAGCTTTGTTACTCATCTAGAGAGCGCCTGACAGATCTTTAAATAACATGAAAGGACAATTACGTGTGCAGACATGTACTGTAGATGGTGACCGGCTGCAGCTACTGCACACAAGTTTCAGCAGAGTTTATTTTTTCCCGACAGCACTTTGCTGGGAGAGAGGCTCTTTTCGTTACCTGTCGCTGCCCCCACACAAAACTATACCGTTTCATGTTACCATGACATCATCGTATTACCATGACATCATGGGCTCAATGTTCAAAGGAAAATCCCCCTTTGACCTGAGACAGTGTTGTTCACTCTAACCTGGAGCGAAGCCGGCTGGCCAAGAAACGTTTAACACGTAGGGTGCAAAGTGTTTGGTGGAAGGAAAGACAAATATTGACTGTACAGAGAGGGAATGGGTGGGAGAGAGAGAAACACAGAGAAAAAAAGATAAATGTAGGCTATTGATTGGCATATTCACAAAAATAAAGAGATAGTTGTTTTTAGTAGGGATGGACGATATCGGATTTTTTTCTTCAGATATCAGATATGCCGATATTTTACAACTCTTTTGGCCGATTGTGATAATGATATATTATGTGCACATTGTCCCCCCACCTAATTTCAGAGAGAATCAAGGCTCTCCTGTCATGGAATTAACACATTATTATGCCTACTACTTCTCTTGATAGCCGACTGGCAGATGCAGACATAAATACAATGCTTTTCAAAATGTACACATTCACTGGGCAAAATAAGAAAACTACTTCAACTCAGGTTACTGCAGCAGCAGCATCGCCTTTTAAACTTTTATATCGCACTCTCTCAACCTGCATTTCTCCAAGGCTGCGGGCTGTCTCTTCCCCCTCCCTTTTCCCTTCTTCTCTCTTCTCTTGTCAGGCCACCCAAAACAAAATGGAAACTTCCGGAGGTAAAAATGTCAAACTAACAGTGTTGGGGGTAACTCATTACAAAAGTAACATATTACATGTAATATATTACTTTTAGCAGTAACTCAGTAATATAACTTATTACTTATAGGATTTCATTATTATACCAGTTACTTTGTCAAGTAACTCAAGTTACAAATTGTTACAACAGAACCTAACCTCTCGGCGAAACATTTTTTGGAGATAAAAAGGGCCGCCTCTCCGAAAGCATAGAAGTCAATGATCGGAATGCCAACACTTCGGAATGGCGAGCTGACCCCAGTTTCTCGGTGGAAAAGACGTTTTCGCTATTCTTCCGACTGGATTTGTCAAAAATAATTTACAGCAGATTCCGCCATAACGCTACTTCACTAGCTTGCTAATGTTGCTACATGCTAAAGTGGCTGGCTCTGCACTGAACAGCACACTGCGATGACGTCACTTGTTTTGTTACGCTGATTGGCTGAAGGCGTTTGTCAACGCAACTACTCCCGACCCATGCAAGCACTGGGTGAAAGCTTCAGGCCAGACGGTCCTGCAGAACGAAATGAAATGTGAGATCAAGTGACCAGCTGGTTTACCAGGCTAGGTGATGTGCACCTCAAAGTGGAGTCAACACGGCACTTAAACACCACCACTTCCGGTTCCAGGCTTCAAAATAAAACCCTACGTCTGTTCTCTACTGCAGAATGGTTACAAAAGTTTCAGGGGAGGCTCAGTGAATGGAAGTGAAAAAATATTATATTACTTATTGAAAGGTTGTCACATAGAATAGCCAAAGTCAGAAGGAGCTGATGCACACCTTCAGTCCCTCAAAGGCAGGTGCGTCGGAGATGCAGTACATATGAAAGAAACAAAGAGGATTCGCACACTGCCAATTACTTGCAACAAACATAGAATAGCCGAAATGTGTGTGATTTAGCTAAAGAGATAGTTCAGAGATGCAGTAGTTTTTGGGAAACTGACTGTTTTTCCCACTTTCCCAGAGTCAGAAACAAACAAAAATGCCTTCAGAGTCAGACAGCCCTTTTTCATGTATTTGCTGTAGTATGTCAAACAGCAATATCAGGCTGTCTTGGCTCAATTGTTGAGTGTCTATGGGATCAAATAACATAATCATGATTCCATAGGCATCCAGGAATTGAGCGAGGGGGGGGGGCTTTCTCCAAGCTTTGTCTGGGGGAGACCCACAGTCTCAGACTTTGAAAACCACAATAAAAATAGCTAACATTATGTTCCACTATCCAAACAGATGAGCTTCTCATTGGTCGTGGCTCAGTTACAGTAAGTCTAGTACTGAAGGGTAATGTGTTATATTCATTATAGGTCCACAGTAGTCAGAGCTCACCCCCCCCCCCCCCCCCCCCGCCCCCACCCCCACCACCACCATTCATTATTTATATTTCAGGAAATTGGCAACCCTGTGCAACGTGTATCCCTAGTTCTTAGTCTTTTTACACCATCAATTGTATTTGAATGCTTTGGCAATGCGGTTTGATATTCATGCAAAAAAAAGAGAGAAAAAAGAATTGAACCGACAGAGAGAAATGTTTGTTTTGTGCAGGGCGGGAGAGCGCAGCAACCACCTGGGTGGAGCAACCTAGTCCTCCACCTCCTCATTGTACTCTCTATTTGAGTCACATGTAAATGACACAATAATACCATGAGCTGGTCAGACACACACCCACGCACGCACGCACGCGCACACACACAGCTCTACAATTGCCAGGACAAAGCACTGTGCATGGTTTCTTTAGGCATGGGGAACTACGTACATTCACTTAATCACACTTATAATGTGGCCAAAGATTATTCCAAGAGACCAAACGCCTCCTTCTGCCAATGGGACAACAGCACAGAACCATGACAGTGTCACACCATGACAAGGAAGAACACAGGCCATTTCGGTAGAGGTTCTTTTGTAGGCTGGACGTTTTACTGGTGCCATTACGGTAGTCTGCTTCAGTCCAAAATGGCGGAGGTGTAGCTCTACTGCTGCCGCTGATGTTGCAAGGGAATGACCTATTTGCACTTATTGGCAATGTAAGTTCTTTGATGTGGATGAGATCTCCCCCCCTGTGATCTTGTGCAGAAACGGATTACACATTGTTAATGATGAACATAAACTTTTGTTGGCGTTATGATTCCGTTTTTTTTCTTCTTGTTTACAAAAACATCAAAAATAATAAGGAAAAAATACATCACAGAGAGCTAGAGAACATTCATTTAAGTTTACGTAAGCGCTATCAACCCTTGTGCACGGTATAAATCCGAGGCCTGGAACAGCTGCAGTTTAACATCAAAGCATCTGCGATAGGATGATGCAGAGGTAGCGGATTCTCTCATTGTAATAAATGAGGAGGCCGCATTCGATGCATCAAGTGTTATCTCAGGGTCAAAGCCATGGATCCTGCTCTCTGCGGAATGCCAAGGAATGTGAGAAGCTCAGAACTCCAGTCAGTGGTCGGAGAAGCCCGTCTCGGTCTGAACATAAGTGTTGTTGATATGGGCGAGGCCTTCCCACTGTAATTATCAACGTTTGCGCGAAAACCCAATGCTACCCAGCAGCCGACAGCCGCATTAAATCCCGGCGTCTGATTAAAGCCGGAATGCGTCTTATCAGACGGGAGCGCTCTCGTCTGACATCTCCGGCCGCCCGAACACGTTGCTTGGAGAGGCGGAGACCTCTTGAATCCGACTCTCGTGCTGTCGCTTAATTACCTTCGCATTCCATCAACGCCAGCTGGGTTTGATCTGCTCCACCTTGGCATTGAGCTGGAAACCTCATTTTTACATTCTCGCCATGACAGGCGGTAGAAGGCCCCTCGAGGCTGTGCCTGATGTGTAGTCTGAGAGAACGCACCAAGCGCTCAGGGAATGCTCGCCTGGGGGGCCAACACACCCCCACCTATCCCTGCCCCAACAAGGGGAGGGGGGGAAATCCCCCGAACAACTTCAAAGCCCAAAGACCTGGCTAAACTATATTCAAAGACTTGGCAAAACCTTACTCACGTTTCAAGTGGAAGAGATGAGAGAAAAGAGAGAGAGGGAAAGACACTTGCAGGATTTCTTTTATCGCTGGCTATTTGGAAAGTGGTGATTTATAAATGTGAGATCAGACGGGGGAGAGGGGCTAATTTGTAGAGTGAGCTAACGAGGACCATGTGTGTTTGGAGGATGAGCTAAGCGTGCCAGTCGGAGTTGTTGGAGAATCAAAGGCAGCAGGCGGGCATGAGCCAGAGTGCCATTGGCGTTCTTCTTCCGCTGTCCTTTCCTTCAGATGAGCCATCAGGGGCATGGGAGGTGGGGGTGCTTAGAGTGCTGTAGCACCCTCTGCTGTTTTGTATTGGAATTGCAATGTCAATAAAATATATACGTATATATATATATATATATATATATATATGATAAAAATTATGTTTTATATGTTTTATACTGCGATATTTAGGGAGTGTAAAACCGCAAGCAGCCTTATTTCTTTCAGGCCGAGATGTCGATATGAAAGCGGAGCGGGCTGGATTGTTCTGTAGCCAGCGTTTGCTCTCCGGCTGTGTGAGGATCCGTCCCAGGAGGCCTTGAGTTAGTCGCGAGGGAATCACATAACAGTCATCACAGTCCCTGAATGGGGGATTAGATGAAGATACAGACTGCACCTCTGATACAATGCTGAGAGCTGCCAAGGAGAAACCTGATCTAGAATGTTAAGCAAATTCTATAGATTTTGGCTCGACTGATAAAACCAAAATTCAAGTATGGGAAGCAAGGTTGTTAATTGCTATTGGAGGTATTATATTAAAACCACAGTTTAGTATTTTAAGAAGGCGTTGATGGGAAGGACTTCTCAACTTTCTGTCGAGGCAATCACAGATAGTGTCACAATACATTTTAATCTTGTGTTTAGCCGTCACATAATGTCAGCCCTATGGTCTGTCGATCAGTCAGGTTCAAATGGATGTTCAGAAAAGTCTTCAACCCAACAAAATAAACACAAGCAAAGCCAAGCGTGGCACAAGCAACTCCGGATTACTGTCAAATCTTGGCCAAAGATTGGCTTTGGTATGATTTCAAACCTTGAACAAGGACAGGGAGAAAAGACAGTCGGCGTCCTGTCTGGATGTTTTATCTACGTTAAGGTGGGTGTGGGCCAAAAGAAGCTGCCTTCTATCGCTGTGACGATGAACAGCGCTACCATTTCCGTGACTTTGTTGAAAAGTCTGAGGCGAGATTCAAAGCCAAAACAGATCATTGTGACGGGAAGCGGCACTCAGTGTTTTCCTGCTCTGCACGGCAGGACAGGAGACAGCCAAAAGCCGACTCAGTGTGTGGACAGTAAATGTGTATGAAATGTTGTTATATTATATTGCGTAATGGTGGTAAAGTGAATGAAGCAGGTATTTCACATTATGCTTTCACACATGCCTGGTGCTTTAGGTCTCAACTATGGATCAAGTTCCAGATTCAAGTAAGGGTGAGAATCAGCAGGGAGCTTCTGATGAGATATTAGAGACCAAAACAAAATAAAAAATGAAACATAATTTTGAGTTTGGTAATTTTTGCTACTAGGCATCGACTCGCCCGTCCTGCAGCTCGCCAAGCTGGCCCTGCAGCTCGCATTCGCAGCTCGCCCGCTGTGCGGCCTTGCCCGCAGCTCGGCTGCTGTGTGGCCTTGCCTGCCCGATTGACATGCAAACAATGTCTCCCTCTCTCTCTCCCTCAGTCTCTCTCCCCCTCTCTCTCCCTCAGTCTCTCACTCTCCTCTCTCTCCCTTCCTCTCCTCTCTCTCAGTCTCTCCCCCCCTCTCTCTCTCCATCTCTCTGTCTCTCTCGTGAGCCTCCTCAGTCTCTTTCGTGAGCCTCAGACTGATGACATCACTGATGACATCATCACTGATGACGTCAGTGTGTGTCTGTCTTGTGTGTGTGTTTGTGTGTGCATGTGTGTGTGTGCCTGTCTGTATCTTGTGTGTATGTGTGTGTGTGTGTGTGTGTCTCTCTCTCTCTCTTGAGTGTGTGTGTGTGTGTGTGTGTGTGTGTGCGCGCATCACTGATGTCACAATTTATGACATCACTGATGACATCACTGTGAATTTATGACATCACTGAATATGTCATCAGTGGGACAGACAGACAGAGACACAGAGCCCATAATGATGATGATGATGAGGATGATATTAAATATAATTAAATTTGACCAATTTATACCTAAAGAATACAAAAAATAACAGGCGTTTCCCCCAGATTTAAAGGAGAATTTCGTTTTTTTTTAACCTGGAGCCCTCTCCTCACATTAATTATTATCTGACGACTCACCCAGTGTTTTCCGCAGCGATTTGGACCATCGTAGGCCTTGTTGTGATCGAAATAGTACTCCAAGCCAGTCTTCTTCCTGTGTTCTACCCATATCGTCATTATATGACCCCTAAAGAAACATCAGACTGCTATTCACCCCCGGGCTATTTCCACTACTCTTTACAGGGATCTCATTTCCTCATTTGGGGTGAATTTCACCAACTCTCGTCAAGTCCCGCGAGACTTTCCTGCCGGCTGGGCTTAGTACTGACTTGACAAGAGTTGGTGAAACTCACCCCGAATGAGGAAATGAGATCCCTGTAAAGAGTAGTGGAAATAGATCGGGGGTGAATAGCAGTCTGATGTTTCTTTAGGGGTCATATAATGACGATATGGGTAGAACACGGGAAGAAAACTGTCTATTTACATGGAGGAAGAGCATGCTGCCATGTGGCCCCAACGGAGCGCATTCAAGGACTGGCTTGGAGTACTATTTCGATCACAACAACGCCTACGACGGTCCAAATCGCTGCGGAGAACACTGGGTGAGTCGTCAGATAATAATTCATGTGAGGAGAGGGCTCCAGACTAAAAAAAACGAAATTCTCCTTTAAGCCTTTTAGACCTTCATGGGACACTGACTAATACAATTATTTTATGGTTAGCTTTAAGACAGCGTGACCCACCCAGCACCTCAGTGGTAGCAGATAGATTACTGCATTTTCATGAAGAATTGACAGGAAACACATAATTCCAAATTAAATTAGAAACTAAAATGTGCAAAGGAGATTTCTTCTTCTTCTTCTGGTTTTATGTAGCTGTGGACAGGAAGGAACCTCCATCACATCATAGTTGGATGACACTTAGCCGCCAATCCAATATTTAATAAAAACCCCACTACTGGCATGAAGTATCGGAAAACTGATATATTAGCCAAAACCTATGCAAACAGATGATACACTATGTGGTCTGTACTCACCAGACTGAAGTCCCACTGAGGTCCTGGAGTGAGGAAGGTGAAGGTGCTTCCTCTTCGCAGTGACCTGTGGGACGGAGACAAGACGAGGACTGTCAGCATTACGACAGATACAGCCTATCCTCCGCTATACAAGAACCACCACCGACAGCCTGTATAGCAGTGTGGGCCTATAGCTCGGCTTAAATACCATTTCAAAAGTTCATCACACTAAATCCGCCATCACTACTGTGAAGAAACAAGGCTGAGAAACAAGACCAGTCACAGACACCAGAAAGTCCACCGTGGCCTAAATTCCCACTCCAAAACACCTCACCACAAGCCAAAGAGCGAGTGAAGCTGTCCAAGTAGTGAGCTCCAAGCATTCAGGTGGTGAGAGAAACAGTGTGCCCTGAAAAAACATTCACCTCCCCCTCCTCTTTCCAAGTTGGCCGTGTGTTACCTACCACAGCCTCAGCATGGTGTAGCCAGAGCGCTGGTCTCTCTGCTGCTTCTTCACACACTGCCTACTACAGCCTCAGCATGGTGTAGCCAGAGCGCTGGTCTCTCTGCTGGCCATGTGTATGTTACCTACCACAGCCTCAGCATGGTGTAGCCACAGCGCTGGCCTCCCCGCTGCTTCTTCACACACTGGGAGATTCTCTGTCAGAGAGGGAAGGGCAACATGACACCGACCACAACCGAGGGGGTCTCTGAGCTGTCCGGACTCTTCCTCACACTCACAGACCCCTACAACATCTGAAGCAGGAGCCCCTCACCCCACACCTTCAGCCCTCCCAAAAATTCAGATAAAAGGCCCAACTGTCTCGTGTGGTTGGCCTTTTCCGAAAGGGGACAGCTTTGCCCTTTTAGGGAGATAATTTGGACTAAACCCTCCCACAGCAGTCCTGCATACTGTAAAATCCTTCTCACATCCATCAGCGTATCTTCCACCTGGCTGATGATTAAGGTGCGAGAGCTAGGTTAGGCCAGATAAGGCCTAGGATAAGGCCTAGGTTAGGCCAGATAAGGCCTAGGATAAGGCCTAGGTTAGGCCAGATAAGGCCTAGGTTAGGCCAGATAAGGCCTAGGTTAGGCCAGATAAGGCCTAGGATAAGGCCTAGGTTAGGCCAGATAAGGCCTAGGTTAGGCCAGATAAGGCCTAGGTTAGACCAGATAAGGCCTAGGATAAGGCCTAGGTTAGGCCAGATAAGGCCTAGGATAAGGCCTAGGTTAGGCCAGATAAGGCCTAGGTTAGGCCAGATAAGGCCTAGGTTAGGCCAGATAAGGCCTAGGATAAGGCCTAGGTTAGGCCAGATAAGGCCTAGGTTAGGCCAGATAAGGCCTAGGATAAGGCCTAGGTTAGGCCAGATAAGGCCTAGGTTAGGCCAGATAAGGCCTAGGTTAGACCAGATAAGGCCTAGGTTAGACCAGATAAGGCCACACTGAGGACAATCACATAACACGCTCTGTTCTTAGTGAATGGATGGTTACACAAAAAGAAAAAAAACAGTCACAACATCAAAGCAGAGCTCAAGTTCTATCTTCCACCAACAAGGATTTGGATTTTTTTCTTCCTGATTTCCCCCCCATTTTCTCTCCAATTGTACTTGCCCAAATTTTCCCCTGCTGCCCCAGTCGCTGTCCCACCCTCTGCTGGGGAGAGCTGTAGACTAGCACCATGCTTCCTCTGACACATGCACAGTTGCCAGCCGCTTCTTTTCACCTGACAGCGCGGAGCTTCACCGGCAGGACGGAGCACATGGGAGGATCACGCTATTTCCACCAGTTGCCTTCTCCCCCGACCAGGTGCCCCCGACCGACCAGAGGAGGTGCTAGTGAAGCGACCAGGATGCGTACATACCCCCAATACGATGGATCGGCAATATGTCATTTTGTAGGTCTCCCCCTTTTAAGGGGAAAACACAAGCCACTTGCCATTGACTTCAATGTAAAATAGCAGTACCTATAGAAAAATAACAGAATTAACCTTGTTTATTAATCATACAAAGACATCATGACATGCCAATATATTACAACTCGGCCGGCCACAGAATGCGTACGGTACGATACATCAGAAATATGACTTTGACCCATCTAAAATCATGTGACTCATGTCCCGTCTGTGACCTAGTTCCGGTGTCCGCCTGTTGCTAATGTAGCGCCTTCCTTATTGTAGTGGAGCCCAGCATCATTGTAGGCTACTTGGCTCAGGCTAGACTGCCGTAACATGTGACATGAGTCACATGATTTTAGATGGGTCAAAGTAATATTTCTGGTGCATCTTGTGCATTCTATAGCCAGATGAGTTGTAATACATTGTCATGTCATGGTGTCTTTGGGTCATTAATAAACAAAATTAATTCTGTTATTTTTATATGTTTTTTTTGGGTACTGCTATCTTACATTGAAGTCAACGGCGAGTGGCTTGTGTCTTCCCCCTAAAGGAGGGCGGGACCATATTGCCACTCTATCGTATCAGGCTTCCCACCCGCAGACACAGCCAATCCAATCATGCCTGTATGGACGCCCGAGCAAGCCGAAGGTAACACGGAGGCGTGAACCTGCGACCCTCGTGTTGGTAGGCAGGGAATCTACCGCTATCCTACCCGGACACCCTAGGATTTCGATTTTTGCTGAAGCGCTATTTCACATTGTTGAGATGCTTTCAATGTGAATTGAGCAAACCTTCATAGGATCAGCCGCTGACATCAGCTATCCCAGGGGCCTTCACCACCTTACAAGGCTAAAAAAACAGTCACTTCAATGACTGGATATCGTTAGATGGCGTTTATGGGAAATTTCTGCTGACGGGCAATATAAATCCAAGCCCTTTAAAACACACAAAGTAGTTTCTGATGATTGCTTATGCGAGGCAGGCAGTGTAGACATCATTGGTATTCAGAATTTTTATTTCAACAGTTTTGAATGACTCGTCATAGTACATGAGTATACAATCCTGTCGGATCTCTTAAGAAAATACACATGAAAAAGTCAAGTGTTCTTCCAGTAACTGCTGTCTTAAGGCATAATCACACGCTGCTGACAACAACCACCCATATAAGCAGTTACAAAACTGATGGTACAGCTTTCAGGAGACAAGAACAGCGCTTGGGAGTCTTACCTTCCTACACCATTCAACATTCATAACCTAATCTGGCCTCAAACACATTCTTATACCTTGTCAGTGTTAACACCGACTAACAGCCGAGATGCTGGTCTAGGGGCCTTAAAATCAAGGTACCTAAAAAGGCATCAGCATCCGGAGAATGCCGACCCCACTCAGAAACACGTGTCCGGCCTGTGTGTCCGACAAGTGCTGCTCGTAAGGCTGAGTCATTCCAGTCATTCTCCTGCCTTACTTGTTGTTGCTCCAGGTGGCATGTGTCCAGTGACACAGCAACTGTCGACAGCAGGCACAGTATAGGCAACCACTCCCAACTCCCTTTCTCTGTGCTCTGACTGTGCAGAAAACTAGGTCATAAACTGTATGTCATAGAAATGTGCAATTATTATATATTTTTTTTTAAATTGGAACCCTCTGACCAAAGAAAAGGGTGAAAACACTACAGTGACTGGAGGGATATGATCATGGCCCAAAGAAAAGGCAGGTTCACCAAAGCGCCGTGACGTTTGGTGCAGCGTGCCTATTTCTGCCTCCCTCCATGGCAAACATCACCGGACACCGGTGCTCTCGCTTCAGCAGTCTCCCCCGGCTGAGGCGCGTCCCTCTCGGCTGACTCTGTAGCTTCCATGGCAGCAGCTTAGCTTAGCCTAGCTTAGCTGCAGCTGAAACCTCGCTCCGGTGGTTGCTTGATTCGCTTGCTCTTTGGCCTCATAAATTGTAATCGTGGCGCCACATCTCCGCTCCGACATTATATTGTAAAGCTAGTTGTTTGCCACAGAGAAACTGATATTTTAAAGTACTAGTAGCATGATAATAAACTGATGTTTTAAAGTACTAGTAGCATGATATTTTAAAGTACTAGTGACATGATATTTTAGTGTCTGCTTTTCAGCGCAGCATGGGATTGGGATGGAGTGTTTTGGGAATAATAGAGAGCAGTGTCCATTAGGGCTGTGAATCTTCACTGGCCTCACGATTCGATTCGATTACGATTCAGAGGGCTACGATTCGATTTGATTATGATTATCGATGCATCTCGATGCATCTTAAATCGATGCATCACTTTTTTCCGCAATACACAATTTATTTTTTCTCACTTTCTTTTTTAGTCACTGTGTGGCTACTTTTAAAATAAAAGTGCATTTGGAATTGCATTGTATTATGATCCATAATTAAAATAAACAACTGCATGTACTTCCATTATATTTTATTTGATTATTAAAAAAAATAAAAAATAAAAATAAAAATAATAATCGATTTTTGACATTTGTGAATCGATGCAGAATCGTGCACGTCCGCATCGCGATGCATCTTATAATCGATTATTTTTGACACCCTTAGTGTCCATAGAGCAGGTTATGGTGGACCCACATTTTACCGTCCTTGAAGGCAACACTATCGCCAAACTCCGCCGAACTCGCCGGATGACACGTTTCACGTCACCCGGCGGAGTTTCTGGCAGCAAATGAATGAAGAGCTCTCGGTGCAGGCAACATGGAGGGTAGTTAAAAAATGTTGATTAATTTACATACTTTAATGATACAAACCTGGTTGAAAATCAGCAAAGTTGCCCTTTAATCAATCAATACATATCAGCTTAGCTATTGTTGAACCATTTCATTCACTATGACCACTGCGGTTGAAAGTAGTCATGCCAGAATTGCCACAAAATGTTTTCCCCCTTAGAATCATCAAGATCACAATATTTTCTAATAATCAGGATCTTCAATTTAAAGCAATAATCCTTGACATTTTCAAGTAAATGTCAATTTTGCCACCCTTTCTGCCTGGTAGGGGTGACCCCAAATAGTCGACGATTGGTTCGAAGGAGCCTGATTCAACCGGCAATCTCACAGTGGAATAGTCGCAAAATGGGGTTATGAAACAAGGATCATTCCATTCTGGCTATATGGGGGTGCTGAAAGTCTGATTTTACATAGAATTGCTTGGTTTCTCCCAATAGATCATGATATATATAGCCAGGGTATAAGTATCAGCCTATAATAGAGAAACTGCGTAACGTGTCATAATTCAGAAGCCACGCCCAAGACGGGGGAAAACAGAAACCCCCCCTCCAATCCTGGCATTCTCCTATGTCGCGTGCATGGTTTGCATGTTGCACAAAAAGATTGTATATACGGTACTAGGGATGTTCATTTTGAAAATTTTCCAAAATCGATAATCGGTGAAAATTAACGATCAATTATCGATTATCGATCATATTAATACTTAGAAAATTTTTATTTTTATTTTTATTTTACAAAATGAATGCCTATGGCAGAAAATACGAAAGACAACGTGTTCTCCTCAATGAACTCTTTATTTCAATGTGTCTCCTCTCCAACACTGCTGTCCCCGGCGCATGCCGGTGTGAATTTCCCATGTTTAAAACAGTTTTGTTGGCACAAAGGCCCGTGCCCAGCCAGAAAACTAGAGACTATATGAAGCGCCACCTCACGTTAGTCGGCTGTGTAATGGAGTGGGGCGAGGAGGAACGAATTTCACCCAAACCTAGTCCAATTTTTTTTTTTTTTTTTTTTTTAACACATTCACTGCCAGCCGTTTTTTTTTTACTGTAGGTAGGTTCTGCCAGAGGGTTTTTTTGAGGATTCTGGCTCATCTTTCAAGACCCGAGGATTCTTTTCTGCTAAGATTTTGTGAACACACAATATCTCAAAAGAACTAATAGAATGTGTGCTTTCTCTGTCTAAAAGAGTTAGTTTGTAGAGTTAGTAGTTATGTAAGCATTAGCAGTTGAATACAGCATGGTTTCAGCGTCAGAAAAATTATTCTGAGATAAACGGCTTTTTGTGAAATTCGATAGAACAGTCACTTTAACTCATTGGGTGCCAAGGACGCCGTACGGCGTCTTTTTATTAATCTCGCTTGGGTGCCAAAGACGCCGTATGGCGTCTTTTTTTCGAAATTGCTTTTATTCAATTTTTAGATCGTTTAGGACCTTGGGCAAGTATTCAACATGAATCCCTACAAGAATCGGATGCGTAAATCGGCGCAATCTTGACGCGATGCAGTGCTGCCCCCCCCCTTCCTGCGTCAGGGCGCTGCCTTTCTCTTCTTGAGAGCGCGACAATCGGCCATTCCTTCCTTGTCTTCCCTTCCTCTCGGTCCGTGTATTTCCTCTTGAGCATATCCATAGCATAGCGAGTATTTAGCGAGTATTTAGCATAGTCATTAGCGATAGATTATATTTAGATCAGTTTGTGAGATTGTGTGGTGAGTAGATTTGAGTGTTTGGCGTGTTTGGTGAGTGGTTTGTGTGTCTGAGACACACAAACCACACACAGTGTGTGTGTGTGTGTGTGTGTGTGGGAGATCGCGTGTGTTAGTTAGCGTTAGCAGTAGATTAGCTCTTAGTTAGTAGTGTGTTTGTGAAAAAAAAAAACAAAAAAAAACAAAAAAAATAAGTGTCGGTGTTGGTGTTGGTGTCGGTGTGTCTGTCTGTCTGTCTGTGTGTGTGTGTGTGTGTGTGTGTGTGTAGTTGTCTCTGTCTGTGTGTCTGTGTTAGCTAGTTTATAGCCAGGTGTAGGCGTGTAGCTATAGATTAGCTATGCCCAGGCGCAGACGGCCTAGGCCCGGAGCTGGCCAGCTTACGCTGGAGCAGGCCCTCTGCCGTGCCGTGAGGAAGAGAGATCTTCCGGAGACTGACTCCGAGGACCCCTCATCCGATCCTTCATCGGATCCTGTGGAATCCAACACGAGGGATGGTGACTGGCATCCACCACCTCGTCAGGCCCACCTGGATTCCAGCGATGGTGAGATGAATCGATTTTCAAAAAATCATCTGATATTGAAAACACATATCATGTATCTTATTTTTATAAACTCTCACTTTGACTACAGACTCTGACGAGTTTGATGAGGAGGAGGAGGAGGAGGAGGAGGAGACTGATCTGGCGCCTCAGAGAGGCTCAGAGGAGGGGGATGTGGCGATGGCGTCTTCTTCAAGAGGTGAGAACCTATACTTTGCAGGAAATTCATGTCACGTATACAGCCAGCTACATCTATAATAATAATTGATTGGATTTATATAGCGCCTTTCTAGACACACAAAGCGCTTCACATATCAGGGGAGGGAGGGGGAGGGAACTCAACTCATCCACCATGTATTTGTCAGGACAAAAGGAAACCATGAGAACAATCTAAACATGTGACTTACAGTACAGTATCTATATAGGAACAGGCATCACTGGCCAGCAAGTAAACAAACCATTGGAGGTAATAATGTAAAAAAAAAATAAACGCACACACTTATTCATCAATTTATTTTTGTCAACACAAAGCTTGGTAAGAATAACAATCCTGAATTAGCCTACTAATACCATGTAAAATATAAAATTTCAGAGTTGCAGCACAGCTCTGAGGAGGGGACTGACGATGAAGGGGCAGGTGCTCCCGCCAGCTTTCGTCGTGCCCGCTTGCAGTCCAGTGACGAAGGTGAGATATAAGCCATTTTAGAATTACAATTATTCATCTGATATTGAAAACATAAACTTTTTTCCCTCAAGAATGTATCATATTTTATAAACTCACTTTGACTACAGGGGAGGAGGAGGAGGAGGAGGAGGTGGTGGAGGAGGAGGAGGAGGAGGAGGAGGTGGTGACGACTGAGCGCGTGCGGGCATCTGCAGTTGGGAAGAGAGGGTCTTCAAGAGGTGAGAATCTATAGATACTTTACAGGAAATTCATGTCACGTATGCAGCCAGCTCATCTATAATAATAATAATAATAATATCAATTATTATTATTATTATTATTGTCAACACAAGGCTTCTAATTATTGGAAAAAAGACAGCTTTTTTACATATCACAATTGTCTGAAGAAAAACCTTTTATTTCATTTTTCAGCGGGCAAGCCTCGTCAGGAGGACTCTCCACGCTGGCATACTATGCCAGACTGGAGCCCCAAAGTCTTCCCCTTCACAGCAATGCCAGGTCCCAGGAATGCGGCTGCATCACTACAGTCAGACAAGCCGGCAGATTTCCTGGAGCTGTTCCTCGGTGATGAGCTGCTGCAGATCATTGTTCAGCAGACCAACATCTATGCCAAACAGTGCATCGCCGTGCTGGATCAGCTGCACATGCCCTACACCCGGGTAAACGCCTGGCAACCGCTGTCTGTGGGAGAGCTGAAGCGATTCCTGGGGCTCCTCTTCCTCACTGGCCTTGTCAAGAAGCCCAAGATTGCGGACTACTGGTCTCTTGATGTGGCGATGGAGACCCCATACTTCAGGAAGACAATGTCCCGCAACAGGTTCCAGCTGATATGGCGCTTTCTCCATTTCTGTGACAATGAGAGGGTCGATGCCACCGACCGGCTCCACAAAGTGCGGCTCATCCTTGACTTGCTCCTCTCCAAGTTCAAGGAAATGTACCAGCCCTCACAAAACATTAGTGTGGATGAAGGGATGCTGTTGTGGAGGGGGAGGCTACGTTTCCGTGTGTACAATCCGGCAAAACCGATAAAGTACGGAATAAAGAGCTATATTCTGTGCGATTCAGAAAACGGGTATTGCTATGCAATGAAACCCTACTGTGGAATTCACAGCACCCTACTGGACACCGTGCAGTTCCTCATTGCCGGCCTGGAGGGATATGGCTACCGTCTCTGGATGGATAATTTCTACAACAGCGGGACCGTGAGCCGACGTCTCCTCAGCCTCCAGATGCACTCAGCTGGGACACTCCGGGTGAGGAGGGGCGAACCTGCGTCCATCCGGCAGGTGACCATGTCGGATCTGCGAGTAGGTGAACGACTCGCTCGTCATGACGATGGGGTGATGTTCCTGGCATGGCGGGACAAGCGCATCGTCAGGATGATCTCCACCTTCCACCAGGATGTCATGAAGACTGTGGCGGTGAAAGAGAAAGGGCAAAGTGAACGGGTCCTGCAGAGCAAGCCAGCATGTGTTGTCGAGTACAACCAGTACATGAGTGGGGTTGATCGACTTGACCAGAAGATATCCTACTATCCATTTGTGAGGAAGACGTCCAAATGGAGCTCCAAGTTCGTGGTCTACCTCATGCAGATTGCAATGAGCAATGCATTTATTCTGTACAGGAAATGCAACCCCACGTCCAGCTGCAAAGTCCTCAAAGAATTCACCCTGTCTGTGGTGAAATCGTGGACGGAGGCGACATCTGCTTGCCCCCCCCCTCCTCCTCCAGCAGACGAGCCACCTCCTCTTCCTCCAGGAAGGACGCCAAGACACACACGCCAACGGTCCAATTCAGTGAGGCAGAATGTGGACTTTGCGGGTCATGTGCCACAGCCGGTGAAAGTCCCGCCCACCAAGAGCAAGGCAAATCGAAAATGTGCGCACTGCGCAGCGAAGGGACACCGAAAGGAGACCAAATTTGTCTGCCCCCAATGTGACCATGTGCCTCTCTGCCTCTACCCCTGCTTTTTTGAGTATCACTCACAGTGATTGTTGTATCTTTATACAACAATCACTGTGAGTGATACTCAAAAAGAGACTAGATAACAGTACTATTATTATTCTATAGTTATTTATAGATTATTATTATATATTATTATATATATTATTATTATATATTATATTATTATTATATATTATTATATATAGATAGTTATTTATAGATTATTCTATCCTATTCTATAGTACTACAGTACTATAGACTCGCCCCCACATCTCAAAGCAGCAGTTATAAAAGATCTGTATGTTTTGTGCTAACTCCACACAGGTCATCTGAATATGGCTGTCCGGACAGGGGGACGTCCAGAGAGGCCACGGCCCATTGTTTATAGTACGGTACAAGACAATAATATTTTCTATAACAGTGATGCTGATGTCATAACTGTCCTCAATGTCATAGGCTCGGATGATGTCATCGGTACAAGTGTCCAGTGATGTCAGCAGTGATGATGTCATCGCTCGTGACCTTTTTTTGCCTCCAATATACAGCATGTGTTCATTTCCAACTCCTGTGAAGGTTATTTTCAAGAAAATAAAACAATGCAGGAAATTTTGTGTTTGACTATTTTTATAATGTTACACAAAAAATGAAAGCTTAGAATGTGTAGTTTCATCCAGAAAAAGAAAAAAAGTTGATATCTTCTTTCTTTGTGGAAATATGGACTTCAATATCCAGCATGACCCCGTGAAAGTGAGCATTTTGATGTTAGACCAAGTGGTATACTAATATTTGTAGAAAATAAACAAAACATTCTTTTGACATACTTTTTCCCGCAAGTAAACTAGACATTCTAACCTTTCATTTCAGCTATAGCATTTTGTTCAACTCAAAGGAGAATTCATTATTTGGCCTATGTTTACATAAAGTTGTCTTCATTTCCAACTATTTTGAAGGTCCATGTGAAGAAGATAAAACAGTGCAGGACATGTTGTGTTTTGAATATTGTTATTATGTTACACATCAAATGAAAGCTTTCAATGTGTAGTTTCATAAAAATAAAAAATAAAGTTGATATCTTCTTTCTTTGTGGAAATATGGACTTCATTATCCAGCATGACCCCATGAAAGTGAACATTTTGATGTTAGACCAAGCTGTAAACTAATATTTGTAGAAAATAAACAACACATTCTTTTGACATACTTTTTCCCGCAGGTAAACTAGACATTCTAACCTTTCATTTCAGCTATAGCATTTTGTTCAACTCAAAGCAGAATTCATTCTGTCGCCTTTCTAACATAAAGATGTGATTATCTCAGAAACTAATTTCACCATGCTGTTTTCGGTCGAAAACACTCTTTTTCAGAGGGGTGTATTTCCAAAATGGAACAGTTTATAAACACACTTTTTTTTTTTTATGAAACAGAAGGGTTCAAAGTTTCATTGAGGCTATTGGTTGTCCATATAAGAGGAACACAAAAAATGATATGGCTATATTAAAATGCATTGCGGCCTATGTGGCACAGTACAGCAACCTTTTGCCCAAGGGCCGTGGCACCCAAAGTGTTAACCATTCATTTTTGGCATCAGTAAGACGTCAGACATCTAAACAATAGTTTTGAACAGTAATTTCCTCCATAACAGCAGGAAACCCCCCTCTGCTTCCAACTCCTCCCTCCGTGTGTGTTCTCCTCCTGCCTCCCTGGCTCTGCAGCGGGCGTGTCACAACGAAGTTGCTGCTGCTGCTGTGCCTGTCTGCGCGGCCGCTCTTTGAGGAAGTCTGGGTGGACTCGCTCGTTTCTTGGAGTTTTGGTTGAGAGCTTTGATGAAGCTTTTGCGATTCTGGTCATATTTATGCTGCGTGTTTCAAAGTGTGCATCCAATCTATTCTTGGAACCCCCCACCGTTGCCACCGCTGTGCATCAGCGCGAAAGTGAAAGCGTTTTCGCCATCAATTTTACAGTATGAGAACGGCTTCCTCGCGCTTTTCCCTCCAGTTTTGGGTCGCCTCTTTCTACTGTGGAGAGACATGTCGCCACTCAGTGGGTCGGTAAAATAGATTATACACATTCAATACCTCCAATTCTGGTATAGGAGACGTAAAAGGGTTAGATCAACGTCCCACCGTCAAAAAAAAGAAATCGATTTTTTTGACGTAAAAACACGTCATTGGCAGTGAACGGTTGGATTTTGTTTGACGTAAAAACACGTCATTGGCAGTGAACGTGTTAATAATTAAAAAATCGATCCAAATGCCACAGGATCGATTCCAATCCTTAACGATCAATTATCGATTTTCGATAATTGATGAACATCCCTAGTATATACGGAAGATGAACACTCCAACTTACTTCCTTGACAGCTAGATCCACATTTTTCTTCTCGCCAATTCTCAATGGCTTCCTTGTTTTGCTCAGGAGTACAAAAAAACTTTAACTGACGATTTTTTACATTTGTTGTCTGCGCAGCCCACCACACAACAGCTTTTAGCTATGTTTAATTCAAGGAAAATGAAGCTGGTGTGTGGAAATGAACGGAGCTTTTCCCCCGTGATGGGCGTGGCCTATTTCATGCAGTGTCTCTATTAGTACCGTAAAACCAAGTCCCAACTAAACAAACAAGCTCATGCCAATGGATTTTCTGATTGCCAGATAGTCGTATTAAAAAATAAAAAAATAAACTTAGAATGTTTTTTATGTTAGCAACTGAGGGGACTATTAAAAAGAAGTTTCTATCTTACATATACAAGATACTACAAGGAGATGATATGGATAACAGTTTAGATATAAAAGAAAAATGGGAACGGGAAATGGATTGTACAATTTCAGATGAAGATTGGGAACTGTCATGCAGGGAAGGACATAAAACAACAAGTAGCCCCATTTGGAAGGAATTTGAATGGAAGGTCAAGATGAGATTTTTCAGGACCCCTCTTATCATATCTAAATGTGTTGGAGGGGTTGTGGCCTGGTAGGAGATCATGTACAGTACATATATTTTGGGACTGCCCGAAATTAGAAGAATACTGGCAAAATATACAAATAGAAATTAAAAAATGTTTAGATATCGAATTGCCCTTAGAACCTTCTTACTACTTATTAGGAATATTACCAGAAGGTGTAGAGGGCAATAATTTGACACGAATACTGAGAGCTGTTTTGCTAACTGCTAAGAAAATGATTACGATCTCATGGCTAAGGCCGCAGCCCCCCACGATAACACAATGGAGGGAGAAGGTTAAGGAGGTCTATCGAATGGAAGAAATAACTGCAAGGTTACAATTAAGGATAGATATATTCATGGCTAGATGGTTCCCAGTTTTTACTTATTTTTTCTCTTTAACTGATGGGAACTAGGGGCATCCTCTCCTGAATATAGTCACCGCTGTTTGTTTTTGTTTTGTTTTGTTTTGTACCCCTGTATTCATAAAATAATGTTATTATTTCACTAAGTGATCTGAGAACCACGGACAATGAAAGGACATAAAAATCAGACACATGTACCTGTAAGATGCTTTACCTGTGAACATGAATGTACAATATGATTGCACTTGAGAAAAGGAAATAAAAATAAGTAAAGATTTTTTTTTTTTTTGGAGTGACAGAATTCTGAGCCCTACTTTTGGCTGCTTGATGTGACACTGAAGTGAATCAGCCTACAGCCAATTCATGAGAATTGTGACTATTTACTGAGCTGTTGATGTATTTCTGTTAAACACTCATGTCTTTATGGGGAAAATCCTCTAGTCCGCAGGACATGAGTGATACATATTTAGGCTTCTGGCAGGCAGCATATCCATGGGAAAAGGCTTGCACAGTACAGGGGCCGCCCACACTGGTTGATTGTCAGGTGATCTCTGGGAAGAGCAGAAATACCCCAGGCAAAAAAGAAAAAGAAAAAAGATCTCGCAGATTACCATAATCGTTCAGCCGTACTCTAGTTAAGTGTCTGATACCTCTAAGAATAAGCTATATCAAAAGATCTACTGTATGAATGAGAGAGAGAAAAATAGACAAACATAGTATAGTATAAAATGTATAAAATGATTGCCCTGGCCGGGACCATCCACGCTGTAAAATGCTTGCACTGATGGCACTGTAAGGCGCGTTGGATAAACAGTTTTGTATGAATGTTGCATGGGCTGTGGAATGACAACAACAGCTAAGAAGAGAACCAGGACATGAGAGGCTCTCTGGGTGGCCTGTGGCAAGCTAGGGGCCAAAGGAGGTCACTACAGGTGTTGTTCAGAAATAACTGTTGAGGCATTCAATTAAGCGGTCTCTCCTTCCTCCATCTGTCTTATAGAATAGATGCCATCTAGAATAGATGTTTTGGGTTGTTGGACGATTTCCAGTTATTACTTTTTTTATACAGGCCTACATATCAGTGTGACGGACACTTTAAAAGACAAAACAAGCAAGTAAGCAAAATCATACTAGTGGATTTTACGGCACGTTCACACCAAACCTACGCTGAACCCACAAGTTTGATTTCAGCGTCCTTGTTAACAGGCAAAGCTCTTCACACCAGCCGTGCGCGTGCCTTGCTCAAGGCTCATGGCTCATGCCTTGCTCAAGTGATCGTTCAGGATTGAGTCCTATTTTCCAAGCGTGAAGCTGCCAGGTGGAGCAGCTCAGAGGAAAAGAGAGTGTCTGGTGTGACCAGTTAAGCGTGAGCTCAGGTTCAGCGTGCCTCAAGCTTAAGCTTTGCTTATGTTAAGCGCCTGGTGTGAACAAAGGCTTAGGCAAGCTAGTTAGCGAACCCTGTAACCTGAAGGTTTCCGGTTCGATTCCAGCAACCTGTCAAAGTGTCCTTGAGCAAAATACGGAATGCCAGCCTTACTTGGTCACTTGTAATAAGATGCTCCTGATAAGAGCGTCAGCTAAATCAGAACAAATGCAAGTGTTTCAATTAATACATCTTTATTAGGCATAAAGGTTGCAGTGATTTTTTAACAGAAACATTTTCAACTACTAGAAGGCAGAATGCAAAGCAACATATTGCTTGCTGGCTAACAGATGATTCAAAAAGACTAAACTAAACGATCTCAGATTAGACAATCAAAGCCGGCTAATGGTCCATGCATTCCTTGTCACAGCCCTCAAAGTCATCACAGACACACAGCTTCTGTAACCTGGTGGTCAAATTCATCACAGACACACAGCTTCTGTAACCTGGTGGTCAAAGCCATCACAGACACACAGCTTCTGTAACCTGGTGGTCAAAGCCATCACAGACACACAGCTTCTGTAACCTGGTGGTCAAAGTCATCACAGACACACAGCTTCTGTAACCTGGTGGTCAAAGTCATCACAGACACACAGCTTCTGTAACCTGGTGGTCAAAGTCATCACACAGCTTCTGTAACCTGGTGGTCAAAGTCATCACACAGCTTCTGTAACCTGGTGGTCAAAGTCATCACAGATACACAGCTTCTGTAACCTGGTGGTCAAAGTCATCACAGATCACACTGGACCAGGAGTTGAGTCGCTTCTCTTGTGAGAAAGGGACGGATTTTGTGGATGTTGTAGAGAGAGAACCTACAGGAGCGTGCTGTAGCAGCTATGTTGGCAGAGCAAGACAGCTGGTTGTCAAGGATCACCCCAAGGTTCTTAGCTGTTTGGGAGGGAAGTACAGTGGTGTTGTCAATGGAGATGGAGAGATCTGCGAGAGGGCAGTCTTTTCCTGGGAGGAAGAGTAGCTCTGTCTTACCAAGGTTGAGCTTGAGGTGGTGGGCAGACATCCAGTCGCCGATGTCTTTGAGGCATGCAGAGATGCGAGCCTCGATTTGAGTGTCGGAGGGGGGGAAGGAAAGGAAAAGCTGGGTGTCATCAGCATAGCAGTGATAAGAAAAGCCATGAGAAGAGATCACATAGGCAAGAGATCTGATATAGAGAAGGAAAAGTAAGGGGCCCAGGACTGAGCCCTGGGGGACACCGGTGGTAAGAGGACAGGATCTGGAGAGGGACCCTCTCCATGAGACCTGGTATGAGCGGTTCGAGAGGTAGGAAGCAAACCAGGAGAGTGCAGAACCTGAAATGCCGAGGTCAGAGTGGAAAGAAGGATTTGGTGGTTGACTGTATCGAAGGCAGCAGACAGGTCAAGGAGGACAAGAACAGAGGAGAGGGATGAGGCCTTAGCAGTGTGAAGGGCCTCTGTGACAGCAAGAAGAGCTGTCTCAGCGGAGTGAGAGGCCTTGAAACCGGACTGCAGAGGGTCCAGGAGGTCATTTTGGGAGAGATAGAGAGAAAGTTGTTCGGACGCTGCTCGTTCGAGGGTTTTGGAAAGGAATGAGAGAAGAGAGACAGGTCTGTAGTTGTGAATAGCAGTAGGGTCAAGGGAGGGTTTCTTATGCAGAGGCTTGACTCTTGCAGTCTTTAGAGCAGGCGGAACAAGACCAGAGGACAGGGCTCTAAATAAATAATAATATTCCCTCTAAACCAAACATATTAATTAAAAAAAATATATTAATATATAAATATAAATATAAATATAAATATATATATATATATATACACACACACACATATACATATACTGTATATATATATTATTATTTATTTATTTTTCTTTGCGTGCGTGCATGGCAATGCAAACCAATACAACCAGAGAGCTTATATAACTACTTGGTACATTTATTGGTATATTTATTTGAACATAAACAACTCTAAACAATATTACTGAGAGTCTGTTTTAGCAGTCTGTTGAGAAATGTATATTTTCACGGGAAACCTATACATTTCCTGTTTCTCTACATTAACTGTAACATCTATGTCTTTCCAAGCAGACTGGGCAATGTTGGGGGGGGGGGGGGGGGGGGGGAGTTTCCTGGAAGCATTGTTGCTTGCACATGTCAAGGTTGTGATGGCCATTTCTGTGGAAGACACATCACTACTCTGTGATAACTGACATGTGAGATATTAGTGTGACGCCTGCCTGGGGAAAAACACAGGTGAAATGAAACTGAATGAAAAGACAGGAAGCAGGACAGGTTTGACTAACTGTCTTACTCAGTGTGTGTCCACATGCCAACAGCCCTGTGTCCCTAAAGCCCTAGAGTACATGTCCATTTATCATAATTCACTCCGAAGGAAACAAACTGAAAATGAAACGTAGAGGGAAAATGTGCTGGATGTGGAATATTCCAACAGGATGCTGAGTGTTACGCAGAACCTGTGTGGTGTGCTGAGTGAGATGGTAAGGCAGAGTCTTCTCTGGAATGTGTGTACACCTTCCAATCAAGGAAGAGCAAAGAACCACACACGGTCATGGCATGTCGCTGAAAAATGACACCACCCTGAGGTACCCCTTGAGCAAGACACCTCAGAGCCTGCCAGGACTACGGCTGGGTATCGTTCAAAAAATTACGATATCATTCAGTACCAATACCAGTACCGTTAAAGCGATACCGATACCAATAGTACTTCATTTGATACTTCATTCGTTCATTTTCTAATTCATTCAGAATCAACTCCGTCACATACTGTACGACATCCACTTCACCACCACAGACTGTATGGGTTGTAGCAGAGTCGTGTATATAGAAGAGTCGCGACATCTCCATTCACTCCAATGGACCAGTGTTTTACTCTCAAGAGTTGCAGGAAGTAAGGTTCTGGATTAAGCAGCACTGTCGAGATGCAGCAAAATGGACAGTTTGTGTTGTACTTTGAAAGTTTTTTTTTTTTTTTTTTAATCAAATTGTACATTATCAGCTTTATTTTAGCATTCAAAAGTAGCGCGAGACCCCTTCCTGGCTGTTCATTGGCTAATGAGTCATGCATTTTGGTCCTCCGCTGACGCCACTCTCTCTAAATTGCTCTCGGTTGTAGCTGCTAGTGGGCCCATCACATCATGATCACACAGTTGCATAAATCTAAGAACGCTTGCGGTGATTGGCTGTGAGCAAAACCATACAAATAATCTTTTTTTTTCTAGATCTGTGTGGATCGAATGCAGGTATTGTTTGTTTGACTGGAGAGGTTTCTATACTACTTGGTACTGGGTTATTTTGTGACTGATACCCGGCCTTCAGCAGCACTGCGGTTGGTACCGAGCAGGTCCTCCACATCTGAATGTGTGGCACTGCAGGAATGCGAGGCTGTAGAGAGCGTGCATGATCGGCGGATTTTCCCAGGATAAATAAAGAGAAATAAACGTCTCCAGACGAGCCCGCCGGCCCTCGTTTAATAGAGGCAGTCTGTGTCTCGTCATAGACGCTGGGGTAGCTGGCTGGGGGCATGGTCAGGGTGGGGTAAATCCCCCCATTCTCCCCATTCAGCATAATTAGCATTTAGCTGCTAGCCCAGCCCAGGCAGACACAATCAGAGATTCAAACAACGCAGTAAACGCACATCTGAACAGACGTCTATGTACCTGCTATAGAATCCCCAATCCTGTAGTGTAGAGCCGCAGCACCGTCCTTTGGTGAGTCAGCCCATTGAGATACTGTATATGGGGGGTTTTACCCCACTCACGCGCCAGCCGTATAACATTTTGTGGGCGTTCCCACACAGACAGACTGTACCTATTGATTGCACCTTGGGTGGGTGGAGCCTGGTGGAAGTTTGCTTCCCTTCCAAAACAAGCATAATCCTCATTTAAATTACCAGCAAATTAGTATGTTCCCACCAATACCCAGATGACTCAGCTTTAGGCAATATTTTGATTACATGGTTTGAAGTACGTAATGCGATTTCTCCAATAACCCGGTTTACATGGATTTGATTGAGGGGGGGGGGGTGAACCTAAAAGTGTTCCAAATAAATCTTGAGCAGAAATATAGGTGTGTTAACCACCAGGGAGTCAGGGACCTTACTCTGATTAGGATAATCAGCTAAAGGCATTGACATGACAGTTTCACTAGTCAGAGTGTTGCCTTCGGGTTAAGACTTAAGTATTTAGTGTGCATGTCAACATACTCACTTTCACATAGGGAAATGGTGGTAGATCACTAAACTGACAAAGCAAACTGTGATTTGAAGATAACTGGACTGAAGTCTTGGTCCAGTTGAGGATGGTCACACTGTTCGCCAAATATTTGTTGACAAATAACTTAATTTTGTGCTCAAGTTCAAGAAGGTAAGTTAGTTGTTAAAATGGAACGATGACGTATGACTCAATGGACCGCTATACGTATGACAATTCGATTCTGAGTGAAGACGAGCTGGCATGTTAACTAGCTAGCTAGCTACGTTAGCTAAGCCCGCTGGCTGTAACCAGGTTCGCTGGGCTCAAAATGCGCAAGTGGCCAAAACAGTATTTAGCTAGTTAACCATTTCGAGTCACGCTCTTTCTTTCAAAGCATCAGCTTTGAAAACCGTTGGCCGGTTGTTGAAATCTCAGCAACGACTGGAAGTTGGAAACCCTCATTACTGTTTTGCTTGTACCTGTGTTTACCCTGCCTTTTCGACAAAAAATGGCCGCGCGCCGTGAAAAAGGCCCATAATGCAGCTATTACTAATTCCTTGCAGCTAAGCTACGGAGGGACACTGTTTCCGGCGTAACTTGCGCTGTTTTTCCAGGCCTATCTCCTTGTATAGCACAGCTCAGATGACGTGTGATATACAGCAGGCACTCATAGAATGCTCAGAACGTTTGAAATAGAACACCAACCGTTAAACAGGTAGAACAAAATGACTGGAGGGGGACTTTAAGTCTCATCTTCTTAGGAGTTGTTTATAAGGCTATAACATGTTTGGCTTTGGCATCATCTGATTATATCCAACAAATGGGTGAACACGCTCACTAATGTCACATGGAGTGTTTGGGAAAGGTTAGGATTTATAGCCTACGCCCTATAATTGATTCATTTTTGTTATCATGTCAAACTGAATAATGGAAATCCAAATAATGCCAAATGAGAACTAGAGACACTCGGTGGTGCCAACTTTGCCAAGGTATCACGCCAAGTAGGCGGAGCTCCAGCAGTATGAGTGTTCTCAGGGCGGAACCTGTGCCTCTTAAAAATGGGAATGTCGTTTATCGACAAATAACTTTTCCAGACAATCCATACAACAATAGCATACCTAATCACCTATGTGACCATTTTAATAGCAGCTACAGTAGCTGGCAGCCTGTGACAATACGCTGAATGTTTGTATGCGTACCAGCGTCATATGCGCCTCTGTAGTCTAGTGTCTGAGTGACAGATTGTGACTTGAGGCAAGACGCTCTGTTTATGCTGCGGTGAGGTGAGCTCATGAGAAACGGCACGGGGGGGGGGGGGGGGGGGGTTTGGGTTGGGTGCAGGCGGGGGTGGCTCCTAGCAAACTTCAGTTTCACATAAGCCAACCTTAACAAACAGGGCGGGGCCAAACGCAGTGCTAAACCACTGACTCACGACATACACGTCCCTCAACATAAGAGCAGGTCGAGAAAGAGACCTTTGTCCCCTGGCTGGCGGCGATCACGACTGTGCAGTGACATCAATCACGTATGCATAAAAAAGGGCCAAACACAAACACAATGGCTCTCAGCTTTCAAAACAGATGATAGTATGAGAACTGGCAAACCTGACATTGTACATGACAACATTATCCAATGGGCCAACAAAGCCAGACATCTCCTTCAGGGTGTCAACAGGCTCAGGTTGACCTAGTAGACAATATTCTTCTTTCTTCATTAGCAATACTGTACCGAAAAACAATAAAGTAACTTGAACAGTTACTAAAAACTCTTGCAAAAACTCTCAAAAGTAACATGTATTGTATATTGAAAACCACCAGCAGAAGGAGGAGATGCTGGTCTCCCTACCAGCCACTTCAGTAAAGTCTCAGTTTTGAATCATCTACATCTAACGCTTTGTTCACACCATACGCCTAAGCCACGCTGAAGCGGAGTGTCACGCTAAACCGGTCACACAAGAAGCATTCTCTCACGGCTGTTGACATCAGGAGGTTGTATGGTTGACATACTTTGGCTTTGGGGGCACTGAACCTGTGGCCAGTGGGCCAAAGTGATAGCATCCTTTCCCTGCATGGCTTTAAAGGGCCATTAAAGTACGGTAATCTGTTAATTATATTGACAACCAAAGAATTGCAACATTATCAAGTGAATCCAGCAGAGATAGTGAAGAAGCAATATACCACAATATCTTATCTTCCTTGACAACAAAGTCTGACTGTGCAGAACGACCTTTATTTCTGAGTATTCATCAACAACCCTGTCGAACCCGTGCAGTTATATTTTAACGGTCAAGAGAGACTGTAAAAATCATATTTATCGCGCCTTTAAAGAGATCTGATGTCTTGTGACTTAACCTCATACTATGGTTGTCACCTAGCCTTCCTCGTGGCCCTGAATCCTAGACTTCCTGCAATGGGCTCGTTTTTAACAAACCCTATCTATCTCTGTTAGTTTCACTCTGCACGTGCTCGGCCACCAGACCACTGAACGAGCAGTCTAGACTGAAATGCCAGTCTCACTAGGGAAATTGAGTCTTATTCTCTCTGATTAACTTTTATGCTTTTTTCCATAAACGTTGTTATGAAGGTCAAACGCTGGGTGATGTTTTTCCATGTTTGTCTGCAGAGCCAGTGGGCACTGGGCTGGGCATTCTGGCACACAACATGGAAAGCCTCTCAAAAGAGTCCAACAAACGTTCTCAGGGGTTTAAATCCCAAAATGCAATGCTTGTGATTATGTTTGCCTGCAGTCAGAGTTTAAGATAAATCTTATAGTATTGATATAAATGCCTCAGAAAGCTCAAGACCACTATTTAAGTATACATGTATGTCTAATAAATTAAAAAGATTACCCTGGAACCCAGGAAATTAAATTAAAGTGTTTGTGCTGCCTGGAGTAGATTAACTCTATAGTATATGTAACGCTATACCATTCCATTTTCCGCTGAGTCTTGTGTGTGGGGTTAGAAAAAACATTGTGAATATATGGAGAACAGTCTGGCCACCATATTTCGCATTATAGAAATCTTCTTGGGAAGTTTTAGTTTATTAAAGTTTAAATAAAACATGATGGTAAAACAGCACATGCCCACTGCTGCTCTGACAAGGCAAGTCAAAGAAGACAGCCACCCCATGCACCACTGCATCAATAACAATAGTAGTAGTAGTAGTAGTAGTAGTAACAACAACAACAATATACGGATATGTGTAATTCTACTGTTATTCTGGTTTGTTGATGTGGATTCTGTTCCTGGGAGTGTGTTTTTTTAAAGTATGTTTTTGTTTGTCTATTGTACCACCGTCTTCTGGTGCAATATATTTATTGTACATTGTCCCTGTCAAATAAACAAAAAAGATAAAGATAAATAGCAATCATTCATTCATTAATAAAAGTACAGTATATCAAATTGCTACAAGAAAAAACATGATTAAATGCAGGTAAAGCAGCACAGGAAAGACAACAGAATGCAAAACAGATAGAATGCAGTATATTAGTTGGCAGAGAGGTTTTTTTAATGTAGGCTACAAACGGGTTTTTAGGCCAAAGGCCAGCAGTAACTCAGCCCAGCCGTCTGCTGACATCTTGTGGCGTTTTGACGCAACCGACAATATCATGCATTTGGCATTCTGTATGACCTGGTGTTAGTAGCTTGTTGTGTGGCAGCAACGTGCAGTTGAAAAGCAGCCTGCTACTAGCGTTAGCGATTAGTAGCTAATAGCCGTTGGTTTGACTAGTGGTTGTGCAGTTTTAGTAAGGTTTGTGAATGATTGTAATATTGAGGTCTAACCTTGAGGCGACTCACCGGCTGTTCCTGACACTGTTCCCGAGGGGAGATGCTTCATCAGCGGAACACTTCCTCTTCAGGTTCCTGGAGGAGCTTGTTTTCGCTTCACTTCCAGCCTCTGAAGTGGAAACGGCATCTTGAACGTCAGCGGTTTCCTCCATTTGAAATGTAATACTGTCTATCAGAAATATCTATGCCAAGCCAATATAACAGCTAAATTGCTATTCTTTCTCAACAATATAAACAATGACCCTCACTACAATGGCAGACCAGGCAGGGGAGCTTGAATATGTCAAGTCAAGTTGTACTTTATTGTCCACAAGGGAAATTCACTTTGTTAAGGTCAGTACAGCAAAAACAAGACAAAATCTAAAAAAGTGAATAGATCACAGCATACAAAATACCACACAAAAAAAAAATACATAATTACTTTAAAAGTTCTAAAATGGGGGGGGAGGGGAGGGGTAGCACACAACAGGGCCAGGTTTCCCTCGTGGAGGGGAGGGGCGGGGGGGGGGGGGGGGGTTAGCGGGGCTATGTTTGTTAAGGAGCCTAATAGCAGAGGGGATGAAGCTGGCCCTCCCCCTGTTAGTTTTAAATATAGGGGCAGCATATCTCCTACCAGAGGGCAGGATCTGAAAGCAAGTGCTGAGGTTATGAGTTGAGTCCCTCGCGATCTGACTTGCTTTCTTCACCGCCCTCTGGTCATAAAGCCGTTGGAGGGGTGAGCATTGCGCCCCGCAGAGCTTGGACCCCAGGCTAATCACCCTCCTCAGTTTGGCCTTATTGGCCTCTGAGAGACCCTCGTACCAGGCCAGAAAAGAGAAGGTGAGGAGGCTCTCTATGTGGCAAATATAGAAGCTGCGGAGGATGGGAGGGGCTACGTTCAGGTGCCTCAGCCTTCGTAGAAGGTAGGTCCGTTGCTGGCACTTTTTGAAGATGATTTGTGTGTTGTCATTGAAGGTCAGCCCGCTGTCAATGGTGGTCCCGAGGTACTTGTAGCTGCTAACCCTCTCCACAACCTCTCCATTGAGTTTCAGCTGTGGGACATGATCGGCCTTTCTCCGGAAGTCTATGAGGAGCTCCTTTGTTTTTCTCACGTTTATCTGGAGAAAGTGCTCCTCACACCACTGGTGCAGATTGTTTGCTTCCTCCTCAAAATGGGCGTGACTGTTGGAAGTGTCAACTAATGCAGTGTCATCTGCGAACTTCACCGCCAAGCTCAAACCATCCGAGCCCCTCAGACTGTTGGTATACAGGGCAAACAGGAATGGTGAAAATACTGTCCCCTGGGGGGTGCCGGTGGATATGAGCACGACAGGAGAGGTGGAGCTGTTGACTTTGACAAACTGCTCCCTTTTAAGGAGGAAGTCCAGTATCCAGAGGATCATGTGGGGATCCACCTGGAGCTCTTGCAGTTTGGCACAGAGAATGTGGGGCTGCATGCAGTTGAATGCAGGCGGAGTTGAATATGGCGGAAATCCAAATATCGTCCAATGAGTGGAAGCGTTCGTTGCTAGGGCGGAGCCTGTGATTGACCCATAACTGCCCAGACCACACCACTTGACCATCGACAGTATAGACGGTTTTCACTTGCCCCTTTCGGAACTGCTAACATAGCTTACGCTACTACGCAGTCCCTTGTTAGTACACCGCCGATGTAGCGTCCACAGGTCGCTCCGTCTGCAAAATTTTTCAAACTACTCGATAAAGTTTCGCAAATGAAATTTCAAATGTACTTACGGAGCGAAAAGGGTTGTGTGAACCCCCGCGCATGATGTAGAAACAATAGCGCCACTAATAAACATGTTTAATCCCTCACTGAACCCCGGGTCTCATTTCTTCAAAATGAATGAGCTACAAACAAAGAACTTTTATGGAAAGAACTGACAGCTCCATATTGCCCCATTGCAACATCAGCGCCCAGCAGCCTCCGCCATTTTTTATTTTTGGAAGCGTGACAGCGCCAAAAGAACCTCGCACAGGCTCGCAGTGGTCAGCTGCGGTAGCGCGGGCCCCTATAATCAGCCTCTCTAAACAGTAACTCAACGGGAGAACACTATAAATTTTGTGGATTCACATCTTTTCTGGGCGTACTGCAAATCTTGATTGAAGTGGTGTAGTGCAGGGATGTAAAACAACAACCATATTGTGGAAACTAAGCAAAATTTTTCGTTTTCTTTGTTTAGTGTTTTCAAGATAAATAGCTAATGCGGCTGTCGTCCACTCCGTCAGAAGTGCGTTGCCGTGGTTTTAACCTCGGGTCATTTGCATTTACTATTTATCTTGAAAAAACTAAAAGAAAAAAACGAAAAATTTTGCTTAGTTTCCACAATATGGTTGTTGTTTTACATCCCTGCACTACACCACTTCAATCAAGATTTACAGTACGCCCAGAAAAGATGTGAATCCACGAAATTTAGAGTGTTCTCCCGTTGAGTTACTGTTTAGAGAGGCTGATTATAGGGGCCCGCGCTACCGCAGCTGACCACTGCGAGGCGCATTCTGTTTCCAAAAATGGCCGGAGTGTCCTCCCTTTCCTTCCATGCTCTTTGCTACAAACACTCGTCTTCTTCTGCGCTGCTGTCATGGGTGGTGCGCATAGCTACCATAGCGCTCGCTATCACTTCCGGCCCCTGGCGGTCGGAAGTGGCACTTTTGTAGTTTTTTGTAACTTTTGTAGTTTTTTCTAACTTTTGGAGTTAGATGCGCTCATGCGCTCAGAAGAGTTTTGGAAGCGCAGACAGGCTTCGTGTTCGCGATGTCGGAGCCTACATGCCATGTAGGGAGACAATTGGTTCTATTCATAGAGTATTGAATAGAATGCCTATCTGATGCCAACCATGCCAATGGTTCATGAACTTCTACATGCCAAGTGTATACAACTTCGACAAGCATGAACAGACACAAGGCAGCACATTCACACATAATACAGGACAGACAGGGGGGAACACGAAAAAAAAACAAAAAAAACAATTTAAAATAAATAAAACATAAGATGGCTAGAGACTTGTTAACACATTGAGTGCCACAGCGCTTCAGTAAAATTGTCTGGAGCCTGTGCCAGATTCACTTCCATTCAGTTGAAAACAGCTATAGAATTTTTTCTATTATGGCTATATTAACGGGGCTGGACTTTAATGAAACATTGAACACTCCTGCTTCTTCCAAAGAAGAAATTTTGTTTCTAGACAGTTCCATTATGAAATGACAGCCTCTCAAAAAAGTGCACTTTCAAGGGTTTTCTGTCGTTTTTTTTTACTTTCCAAGATATAGTCCCTTTTATGAATACCTTTTGCACTCTAATTTCGAGCACATTCACTGACTCTGGCTGGTGTTTTCTGATGTGGTGGCGTGTGGTGTGGTTTCTGTGCAGCCTGTGTGCCACACACCCCTCTCCCCCCCTCTCCCCTCTCCCCTCTCCACCTCTGAGCTGCGGGCTCCTCCCACATGCACAGAGTTTGTTTTTTCGACTCCGTTTTTGCCCCGGACAGATCCCAGCGCCCATCAAGGAAATTATGCGCGCTGGCAAACGCGACTGAACGAAAAGGCTTGGCCGTTCGGCTTCGGATGCTGGCTTTCTAGGAAATCGTGTGGAGATAGATAGAAGCATAAGAGCTCAGTTGTGAGCGCGGATGCAGCCGAGCCCACTCTCCGCTGTAGACAGAGCAATATATACGGCTCTGGCAGAAAGCATGCATCGGTTTCCACGCTTTCTCCGCTGTCTCCTGTACAAAGTAAAGGATCTGAGGTGGGTGGAGCAGCTCCTGTGACGATGTTTAAGGTGGCGCCGTGTGATCCCTTGAAGGGATTCATGCTCACTGGCTAGGTACGACCTTAAACAGCAGAATTATGGAATAATATGAATTATGATTTTAGGACGTCCACAGACGTCCTTGGCACTCCTCGTTACTTTTTTTTAGGACGTCCACAGACGTCCTTGGCACTCAATGTGTTAAAGATAAATAGAGGTCTTTGGCAAAATTCGATTTAATTAATTTCAGGGACTTCATGTAGAGTTGGGTTTCATTAAAGTAGCAGGTAAAGATGGGTGGAGTTTTGATAAATTTGGCCTTATGAATAAAGAATTTAGCTAAGATTAGTAACACATTGATCATTAGGTCCAATTTTTTGTCTTCTAATATTACACCAAAAACAATACTATTATAATCAAGAACAGGCATTACTGTGTTTTTTCCATTTAACCAATCGATGAATTGTTTCCAGAACAGTTGGGTGTGAGAACACGAAACAAAAAGATGCTCAGTTGTTTCAATATCACCTTTACAGAAAATACACTCATTGCTCTCAAATCCAAATCTTAATCTTAAAAATTCACTGGAAGGGTAGAAGTCATTCATTATTTTGTAGTGAATTTCTTTTGTTTTGGGTGGAACTGGTTAGTTGAAGAATTTTGTTCTCAATCTACATACTGCTGGTTTGTCAAAAATATTCAAAATATTATTGCTACAAGAACGGGCAGTGTATAAATCATTTGTTAGAATAGACCTTGTGAATTGGTTTGAGCACCTTTTATCAAGAAAATGTATTCCATTGATAAAAAGAGTGCTGAGCTGAGAACACAACAGAATCTAGCTGTGGCCGGACTGGATAATGATTTAAGCGATGTTCTGTTGAATCCTTTTGTTTTATTTTGAATTGGTTCTTTGCAGTTGCTGCATGTAGGCTCCGACATCGCGAACACGAAGCCTGCCTGCGCTTCCAAAACTCTTCTGAGCGCATCTAACTCCAAAAGTTAGAAAAAACTACAAAAGTTACAAAAAACTACAAAAGTGCCACTTCCGACCGCCAGGGGCCGGAAGTGATAGCGAGCGCTATGGTAGCTATGCGCACCACCCATGACAGCAGCGCAGAAGAAGACGAGTGTTTGTAGCTCATTCATTTTGAAGAAATGAGACCCGGGGTTCAGTGAGGGATTAAACATGTTTATTAGTGGCGCTATTGTTTCTACATCATGCGCGGAGGTTCACACAACCCTTTTCGCTCCGTAGTGAGTTGTGCCACTTTTTACTTGAGGTGTCTTTAAAGTGAGGGCATGACAGTAATGCCTCCAACTACAATATGTAAATATATTTCAGGATGTTGTGCACCACTGGGAACACTCCCTTTGGATCTTAAATAAACTGTTAAAAAAATATGGCTATTCTTAAAAAAGTGGTCTCTTGGCACAACTTGCCCCCGGTGCGGGGTAAGTTGTGCCTTTGGAGAGAATACGTTGGGGTAAATTGTGCCATTGATCATTGAAGTAAAACAGAACATTTTCATCTCATATACTGTAATGCTATATCAAAGCAAGACAAAATAAAGATAACACTAAAGTCCAGTGTACTATAACAGGGTTAAACAAGGCTAAACGGTAGCAGCAGTTGACCTACATATTTAACATTTTCAGAAATAAAAATTATGTTCAAAATGAACAAAATCAACTATCACAGAGCCAGGCTACACTTGCCAATACTGCAATATTCTTCAACAAGGTCTATTTAAACATTTAAGAACAAAATGAAATAAAATTTCACTAAATCAACTGCAACTGCACTGGCACAACTTAACCCAGGCCTTTTGGCACAAATCACCCCATCCCCACCATTTTAACAAACTTGTATCATATAGCTGGTTTGGAGCTAACATCATGCTAACAGTATAGCCTCATATTGTAGCTTACTAAAACACTAACACATGTGTGAAATGTTTTCAAGCTTGTCTATAATTGTTCAGACACAACAATCAATAAACCTTGATCATAAAAAATTTACTTTGAGAGGCAAAAAACAGTTTTTTGAACTTAAATGTGCTTAGCTCTTGTGCAATCTGCCTCCCTTCTTTGCAGAGTGAGTAAAATGGATGCCTCTTCAAAAATGTGTGGTCACATGACCAATTTCTTCTATGGTTTTCTAGATACAAGGGGTGGCACAACTTCCCCACTGGCACAACTCACCCCACTCTCCCCTACATTTGAAATTTCATTTGCGAAACTTTATCGAGTAGTTTGAAAAATTTTGCAGACGGAGCGACCTGTGGACACTACATCGGCGGTGTACTCATGGCCGTAACTAGCTATGAGGACGGGGAGGTCCGGACCTCCCCTAATATTTCAGATAATTTTTTTTTTTTTTTTTATATAAAACAATCTGCATGGAAAAGCATGAAAAACACGGGATCGCTTTTATTTTTAAACGAAAGGCAGGTCAGGCAGGAAGTCATCTGACGCCGCGTCCGCGGTAACTTGATTCCGAGAGAGCAGCAGCATGGTGGTGAGTGGTGACTGTCTGTCTGCCTGGCGAGATAATTGAAGGTGAGCGAGCTGCGAGACAGTGAGCGAGTGAACGACAGACAGTGAGTGACACTGACAGATTTTTTAGCAACAACCAAGAAAGTGTCTAGTCTGTCTCTTAAGTAATGTTACCTGTGTGACACGTTGGGATGCTACTGGCTAATCATGCATGATGCCAATTGCCAAGCTCCCGAAGTCAGGTATGCAGGTGGCTATATGCATGGTTTCAGTTTCATGACCCAATAAGTAACAAAAAGAGGTGGTGTAAAGTTAAAAACAACATCATATATTTTATTTTATTTTTCAATCGTTCCTATCAGGAATAAATAAATGTCCCTCTGTATGTTTTTTTTTATTATCGATGATGACTTTGTGTGTTGTGTACGGCTTGGGTTGTGTACCTGTGTTTGTAGGTGTCATTTTGATATGGATTTGGCTAAAACAGTTTGTGTTTGTTAGTTACAATTATGTTGACAGGAGAGCTGAGCAGGTGGTGACATGAAAGAGAATATACTGAATAATGACATCACAACAGTATAATCCTAATGTTGATTTAAAATGATATATTACTCTAAATATGGCTAAAAAAGGGGGGGGAAAAACCTCTAATTTTTTTCTGCTGGACCTCCCCTATTTCGGAACCCTGGTTACGGCCCTGGGTGTACTAACAAGGGACTGCGTAGTAGCGTAAGCTATGTTAGCAGTTCCGAAAGGGGCAAGGTTTTCACCAGAGCGCAACCCCACAGCACTTCCTTTTTCTCAGCATTCGGCAAACTGCAGAAATATTCACTCGACATCGTTACTTTTGTTTTCGCCGCTCAGATGTATAGACGGTTTTCACGGAATGGTCAGTCCTGCACTTGAATGTTTTTTTTTCTTTTATGTCCATAGCAAACACTGCAACAGGAAGTGAGCGGGGGTTCAATTTAGAATGTTTTTGTTGTCAAGTTAAAACCGTCTATATTGATACAAGGAAGCTTCTGAGCAATTGTTAAGTTCAAAATTGTAATTCCTCATCATCATCGTGTGTGTGTGTGTGTGTGTGTGTGTGTGTGTGTATAGGCTATATATATATATATATATATATATATATATATATATATATGAGCAGAAGTGAAAAGGTTAAAGTGATAAATCACCTATAATATTATCCAAAAACGTTTTTTTGTGTTTTTTTTTTACAATAGAAGTCTATGGGAGGAATGTCCAAACCATGACCTACCTCTTTGAACTACATAGAAACTCAATTCCAACTTTAAACGCGTCACCACTGTTAATAGGCTTTACTCTTATTCAGCTTGTACTTTTTGAGAAATCGCAGTTTAAGTTTTATACTATATGAGGGATCAACCGAGCAGCATTTTAGGACCCTATGGAGCCACCTTGAATGTCTCACTCTAGCCCTGGCTATGTTGTTTACATTTTGTTATACCATGGTCTGGGTTAATACTCGATTCTGATTGGCTGCAGGGTGTCCATTATTTTGTGGTAATGTACACCTAGCTAAGTAGTTCCAGGCAAATGGTATGTTCACTGTTCATATCAATGTGCCATGGTCTCGACAGAGCCGTTTGAGCTCTATCAACGGTTAATATGGCACTTTTATAAGTTTAGAAAAAAAAATTGTCGGTCAAAGTAACTATTTAGATTACCCGTGTGCTCAGTTTATCAAAATAACGGCTATTTAGAAATCTGTCGTTTTCGGAGATCTGATGTCAGCTGACAGAAGCCAGTTCTCAGCTGTCAACTATCAAACCAGCTCTGTTTACAACTTTGCATCAATCCAGCCAGGCACTTTGCGAGAGCGCGCGCTGCCTGTATCACTGATACAAATCAAATTGAAGAGGAAAAAAATGAGATCAACAAAAAGAAAACAACGAAATGGGCAGTTAACATCAACACACTGAGAGCAGAGCCATATAGATAAAAGAGTCCCGACATCTCCATTCACTCCAATGGACCAGTTTTTTACTCTCAAGAGTTCCAGGAATTAAGGTCCTGGATTAAGCAGCACTGTCGAGTTGCAGCAAAATAGACAGTTTGTGTTGTACTCTGAAAGGGTTTTTTCCCCCTTGAATCAAATTGTACATTATCATCTTTATTTTAGCATGCAAAAGTAGCGCGAGACCCATTCCTGGCTGTTCATTGGCTAATGAGTCTCGCATTTTGGTCCTCCGCTGACGCCACTCTCTCTAGAGCCTAGTTCCTCATTGCGCGGCTTGCGAGACGCTGGCTGGCTATTGGTGTTTTGCGGTAAAAGTGGCTCTCCTAAGGCTCTTTCACAAACAGATCGCGCAAAAATTGCCGTTTAGGAGTCCCGCAAAGACCGCACCCTCGCCACAGAAATTGCTTTCACACAGAGCCAAGCAGCACGGCCACATTCCCGTGCTGTGGTGTACTTTCAGGTGAAATCCCCTGCTCCCGGATTGAAAGGCGAGCGGAGGGATTTCCAGCTCCTCCTAGCCCAAATGAATATTTTCATAGGTTAGTGTAGCCTAGGCTACTGTATGATGAACAAATTCATTCAACAACAAGACTTCCCTCCTCCGTCCGATAACGAACGATACACGACCGCCCGCATATCAAACAGCTGCAGTCTGCATAACGTTCGTCGGGGGAATAGTATAGGCTATAAATGCACATGACTACTTAACGTTAGTAGTTTTTGTAAGGGAATGCACAGAGCTGATTTCGAGAGGGAATAACCTCAGACCAACTCGCCACAGACAGCTATAGCCCTCTGAAGCTTATTATTATATCCGTTAATTGTACCTACTAATGTCAACATCGTTTGAGCATAAAGCCTAACCGCACGGAGCATTCCTCCTGGCGCCCCTGCAGTCATGATTGTATAGGCTACTTTTTTACTTTCACTCCTGCACTTTCTTGATACATGAGGTGATTTCCCCTGTAATTTTTTTATGAATGAGCTGCTGACCATTCGCACCTTTTCCGGCTCGCTGCGACCACGCTTTCAAATGGAGGCGGGTTGCCAGGTAACCCGGCGCTGTTACTACCTACCATCGCGGGACAAAAGGCGTAAAACAATTGTCCACCAAAGCGCGTTCACGACTTTCACATCGGAGGCGCGAATCCTATTTTCCGTGCATTTTTCGGCTTTCAAGGCCGGTGTGAAAGAGCCTCTATTGACTTTGTCCTGCCAGTGCGGCTCTCATCGAAGAAATAGTGAGGATCACTGCTCTAGAGGACACTAACTGAGAGTCTTCCTTGTACAAAACAACCTGGACTCCAACATTGAAAGCTACACTGCTGATACAGTAGCCTACGTCTCCTGCCACTTACGTTAACAATATTCCCGGAATGCGAGTTTAACGAGCCAGTTAGCCTACATATCTTTGCATTCGACATTACCGTCTGCTTTATTTTGTATGTTACATACAATTGACCAAGTTATTAGTTTTTGCGCAAGAAATTCTGTCAAGGTTACAGGCACTAAGCAGCCATTTTCTCATGTGAAAATATTGAGCAGCCGAGGGGACTATATTTTGCCTCCGCTTCTCAACTCATCCAAGGTTATGAAAACTAGATTTTGATTGCAAAACACATGAAAATATAAATGGTCTTGTTTTGTTTCTTTGGCAAGTGCCAATGAATATGCGAGCTTACAGTACATGTCTAAATGTTTTACTAGAATTTGTATTTATCTTTTTTTAGGGTGCTGTATAAATAAAGTTACAGGGTTTCTGGCGGCACTCGTGCATTTGTTTTGAAGAGCAAGAAGAATCACAAGAGCTGGTAACACCATCCATAAAAGCCAATATGCATATTGTCATTCCATCATCTGCCAGCCATGAAACTCTGAGTGAGAACAGCGCCCTCTGTCGGTTTGGTGCTATAAAGCAAGAAGATTTGTTATAAATTCTAAAGACAATTTTTATGGCCTTCACTCTACTGTGCATCTTATGACTTTCACCCTATTCAAATGACAGATACCCATACAGACATGCCTCTGTCTTTGTCATGACTGAAAATGCCAGGTGAATTTGATAGGCCCTGGAGAGATGTAGACAGTTGATTTCCCATGTTGAATGTTCTCTAACATTTAAATCGGTCAAAACACTGTCAGAACACAAGATCTGTGTTTCAAAACGTAATATAGCCTATATTTAAACTAAACCCAAGTGTGTTAAAGTCTCTGCATTTAATACAGTATAATCTGAAACAGACTTATATAGACCATTTAGTTTGTGTAATACATTTGACAATGCATTGTACATCATCAAACTTTCAGCTTAAAGGGCATTTCTTTTCAATATGGCTTCCAAATAGATTTCTGGTCATTTTACTCTACCTTTGGTCTCCAATTTAATGATAAAAACTATAACATCAAATTTGGTCTTCAGCCAAAGTATGACCCCCAGAGTGTGTTCACCCAGCTCTACACCGCATTCAGCATAAGAGCAGCCAGTGCACGGGGGTTTGTCGGGTACAGCGAGGATGGTTTTGACAGACAACACTGTATGCACTTAACTGCTCTAAATAAAAATATATTTTGTAACAAAGCTCTAGCATTGGTAGTACTTTGTTACCAATCATTTGCACTATTCACATATATATGGAAACATGGAATTATTGACTACGGTAGTTTACACAGCATCATTTGCACAGCATTCGTAATGACACACCAAGACATAGAGTATTTATTAGGGGTGTCACAATATATCGTCCCACGAAATTTCGCGATAGTAAAACGTCACGATATGTATCGTTGAGATGAAATCTCATATCGCGATTGTTTTTATTTTTTTATAATGTTTTTTTTTTTTTTTTTTTTTCAAAAATAGACTAAGAAACGTCTTTGTTTGTTGAAGTTCAATGTGTGGAAAGTAGTTCAGTTGAACAAGTCTCTGAAGAGACACATGAGAAGTTATACAGGAGAGAAACCATTCAATTGAGTTTCTGGCAAAACTGTTTACTTGACAGGAAAAACTAAAGATGCATAAAAAATAGACTAAGAAAAGTCTTGTTGTTTGAGTTTGAAGAAAAACTGAAGATGCATAATGAGAATTTATACTGCTGAGAAACCTTTTAGTTCAAAGTAAATCTAAGTGACGGTGTAACTCATTCTATTTCAAGATAAGCCTTATCTCCAATCTCATGTTTTTTCTAGTTGTTATTGTAATAACAATTTCCCACAACAGCATGTTTTGTATTTGTGCATTTCAAATAAAATACTACTTTTCCAGTCATATATTGTCGTTATTCAAGTTTTAAAAAATATTGTTAAAATCGTATCGTATCGTATCGTTATCGTGAACCCAGTATCGTGATACGTATCGTATCGTGAACTGAGTGTATCGTGACACCCCTAGTATTTATTGAATATATTTTATTTGTGACTTAATTTGTCTTGTCCTGCTGGATCAGCTAATCAGCATGGGCAACGAGCTCCACCTGGGAAACAAACGAACAAATGGTCAGTAGCCTGCTTAACCTGACATGTAGTAGGTTTTCATAGTTTGGTTTGGGCAAGTGCAATATAACTAAGTGCAATATAATTCTAAGTACATTGTGGAAAGCAAATATTTTATTTGCAGTCACTTACCTGTTGTCTCTCTGTTCTCAGGGTGTTCGGGCAAAAGAGTCCTCTAGGTCCGAGCACCTATTTATGGTTCCGGGAGGAACTATCTGGGATAGCAGGAGGGGGGTGTTGTGCATTTGCTTGTTGAATTATGAAGGGGTTGCAGGTTGCAGAGGTTGCAGAGGTTGATGTGATCCTAGTTTAGTTTATGAATCACTCGCGAGAGCCTGCCGGAACGGGCCTTTATAGATCCGAACATGACATCACCTGTGCTATGACATTACTACCGTTTGTGACATCATCAGAGATCGATGACATCATAGTAGGAATGACGACATCAAAGTAGGAATGATGACGTCATCCTAACAGTACCCTCCCCTCAACGGACGCCACCTGGCGTCCAATGAGGCCATCAAGGATGGCATCTGGGAGACAGAAAATCCACAGGTTCTGGTGGAGGTGCTCTTCAGCAGGTGGTTAGACGCAGGTGGTTAGACCCCAAAGGGGGGGTAGGACAGTGGAGGTGCTCCTCCCTAATACTGGATATCGAAGCCATAGATAGACCGATACGTAGACAGAACTTCTACCGGGTCCGGTGGATCCTCTGGAGCCGGCCATCCCCCGGGGCACGATCCAAACATGGGAGGCTGGAGACCATCAAAAGGGTCAAATGCCGCCGTCTCCGAAGGCAGGGCCACAGGGGGATCTGACTCAGCGAGGCCTGCCCTCCCGACCTGTAGTTTGGGGAGGACACCCACCGTCTCCTCCTTTAAACGCCTCTTCTTTGTTCTTGCTCTTGACCGAGGGCTGACGACACTACGGGGACCTCCCAGCATCAAGCTGGAACCTACGTGTGGGTCAAGAACTGGAATTGGCTGCTGCTGAGGTACGGGTTCAGACTCGGCGAGGGGAAGGCCCACAGGTTGTGCCTCAGGGCCAGCAGACTCGGAGGCCCCCTGCGGGGGGACGGAGCTGATCTGCAGGCAGTGATTGAACTTCCCAATGAGACGATCGACAGTCCTCTCCAACTCCTTAACCCTCTTGGAGACACACTGCCACTCCTGGGTCCTGCAGGGGGCGCTGCCCAACCATACAGATTTCTGGGCTGGACACGTAGAGTCTTGATCCACTGAGAGCACCACGGGCCGGCGAGCGGTGGGACCACTTACTGGACGCCGGGAGCAGGAGGAGAGGTAATGCCCGGCTCGACCACAGTACAGGCAGCTCCGGGTGTCCAAACGGCGCTGCCTCTCCTCTGGTGTGATGCGAACCCTGCCGGTCAGATCATGGTACAGATGGCTGCTGGGACTCAAATGTGGCTGCCCCTGCTCTGGGATGACGCGAACTCCCCCCCAGAATATGCGCTTAGCAGCTGAAGGCGACCGAGAGGCAGGGCTAGAAGCAACGGCCGCAGTGGCTGGGGGGGTAGCAGGTCTGGAAACCTCCGGGACGACAGTGCCCTCGGAAGCTGGGGCAGGAGGAGGAGAAGGCTGCAGAATGACACCCTCAGGAGGGTTTAGTCCGTCGAGACGATCTAGCCGTTTTACGAGGAGGGCGTACCGATCCTCGGCCTTGGAAGCCAGGGCCAGGTGGGCCTTGTTTGCTTCTTCCTGTCTGTCGAGTAGTTCCTGAAAATGGAGCGTTTGCAGCCGTTGTGTCTCCGTGAGTACCACACCCATGCCGGAAACGAGGTCTGCGGTCTGTGTTTGTAGGGACTGCCACGATGACATCGCTGCCAGCAAGGTCTCCAAGGTGAGAAGACCCCTCGTTGATTCGCCTGGTGGTTCACCTGAAGCGGCCGGCGGGAAAACTGGCGTCTCAGGGTCTTCCTCCTTGATTGGGGGGAGAAATTTGCCCGCTAAATCCATTTCAGAGTGATTCATACTGTCAGGATCGGGGTGAACCTTGCTTAAGGTGTTAGACATGTGGATCTATTCGCGGGTAGTTGATGGCCAAGACACTCTCCAAGAGTAGGGGAGTTGTGGAACTTGATAGCTAGGTCTGCACTGTTCGAGGTTGGGAACGGTTGCAGAGGTTGCAGGTTGCAGGGGTTGCAGGTTGCAGAGGTTGCAGAGGTTGCAGGTTGCAGGGGTTGCAGGTTGCAGAGGTTGCAGAGGTTGATGTGATCCTAGTTTAGTTTATGAATCACTCGCGAGAGCCTGCCGGAACGGGCCTTTATAGATCCGAACATGACATCACCTGTGCTATGACATCACTACCGTTTGTGACATCATCAGAGATCGATGACATCATAGTAGGAATGACGACGTCAAAGTAGGAATGATGACGTCATCCTAACACATTGAATAAGACATTTGGATTCATAATTGCATCACCCAACCTCAACTCCAGCAAAACTCAACTAGTCTAGAGATTAAACTCTCAGCTAATCACAGTAGCAGTTAACCACTGAGCCAAAAATATCCAGGCCCACAACAGGCTTATAAACACTGTCAGTCTGTGGAAATGCTCTGGACGATCTAGTTTAAACAGTCCTATGTAGGTAAACTTCAACTATGTAGACATTAGAAATTGAGCTTGTGAAGCACACAACATTTCTGGCTCCCATAGTAAATAAATAAATAAATGTAACATACAATAGCAGATTAAAAATGTTAGATGTTGTCTTCTGTGATCGTAATGTCACGTCTGATTATGTATCTTTTATGCCATGTCTTGATGTCTGTCATTTTTGTGATGTTGTAAATGGAGCTGCTGTGCTGCAAGACAAATCTCAGACTTGTTCTGACAATAAAGTATTATCACATTGCATTGGCATCATGGTTGCTATGCCAACTCTTGTGATAGCAGGGAGCTACATGGTGATTTTTCTTGATTTCAGCTTTTTCTTCTTCTTCTTCTTCTTCTTCTTCTTCTTCTTCTTCTTCTTCTTCTTCTTCTTCTTCTTCTTCTTCTTCTTCTTCTTCAAAAAACATAATATAAAAGGATTCCAACATTAATAGGGATCACAAATAAATAAATAAACAAACAGGAAAATATTAAACTGGGGGCATATATATATAGATCATGAATACATATCATTACAATATACATGTGCCTACATACATATTCATACATTGTATATATAGTCTACTCATATACAAAAATACCCACATACTGTACATGCGTGTACCCCCCCCCCCCCTTACTCATGTATCTGTACTCGATTGTAGAAAACCCCCAGTCAGTGCACATTCCTTGGTAGCTGTTGCATAAGCTGCACTGCTGATGAGCCTCTTTCCTGTGGTTGTGTGGCTGTTGACATATTGCATCTCTGTACCCATGGTCACAGTAAAGGCTGTGGGTGTTATTGCCATAGGAATCGACCCAACAGAAGACACCCAAACAGATAACTGAGTCCTCTTCTGTCCCAACAGAAGACACACAAACAGATAACTGATTCCTCTTCCGTCCACGGCCCAACAGAAGACACACAGATAACTGAGTCCTCTTCTGTCCACGACACTAATCTCTTTCCTCAGGAGTTTGTTTTCTTTTTCCGTCCGCCTCTTGAAGTCTCTGATCAGGCTGTACCCCTCTCCCCAGCCCTCTCCATACCCTTCTCTGTACCCCTCCCCATACCCCTCTCTGTAGCCCTCTCCCCCTACCCTTCTCCGTACCCCTCTCCATAGCCCTTTACATACCCTTCTCTGTACCCGTCTCCATACACCTCTCCACAGCCCTCTCCATACCTCTCTCCATACCCCTCTCCGTACCCCTCTTCCCTTAGCCTAGGTAAACCCAGCCCCCACGTGACCTGCTCTCTCAGTTCCCAGTCACTAGCGCACATAGTGACTGAGAACAGGTCTGAGAGCAGGTCACGTGGGGGATGGGTTTACCCAGGCTACTCTTCCCTTACCCCTCTCGCTACCCCTCTCCGTAGCCCTCTCGCTACCCCTCTCCGTAGCCCTCTCCCCCTACTCTCTGCGTAGCTCTCTCCGTAGCCCTCTCCGTACTCCTCTCCCTACCCCTATACCCCTCTCCCTACCCATCACCATACCCATCTCCCTACCCATTACCATACCCCTCTCCATCTATTTGAAATTCATCTCCGGAGTTTCTTAGTTGTTGTTGTAGCTGTAGTACAGGGTGACTTGGTAACGTGGGCAACGGGGACACAGAGCAGAGGAGATAAGATAAGCAGCCAAAGATCTGTCACCACAACTGCTCTCGGACATTGTGTTTCTCACATTGTCACTAATGGACCAGAAACATTCAGGGCTTAAAAGTCTTCCTCAGTCCATTCATTTATTTTCTCCCTTCTGATTTCAGGTTCTGGTGTGTGTCTGCTGGACAGGATTCTTCCAGTGTTTCCATGGTCTTGTTTTATGTTGCGTGGGGAGTCAGAGATTAAATTTTATTTTACGGGGAAGAAAACTGTAAAATTATCAACATATCTTATCAATATCATATCTCATCACATCTTTCTTACTTTACCTTTTATCGCACTCTCCTATCCCTCATCTCTTTTAATCATGTCTCCTTAATCTATTTTGTACCACGTTGCCTTTAATATTCCTGTCTGTATTTGTGCTTTGCTTATCTGTTTCTTTTTGTTGTTGTTGTGTTGTTGTTGTTGTTGTTGTTGTTGTTGTTGTTGGTGGTGGTGCTGCTGTTGTTTTTAAATGCTGCCATTTTGGCCAGGTCTTGCTCGTAAAAGAGATATTTGATCTCAAGTGACTACCTGGTAAGATAAAGGTAAAATAAAAATAAAAATATCATATTGTCTGCACATTATACAACTGGAAAGGTTTGTTCATTCACTTTAAAACTACTATATAAACTTAAAGGGGCATTAAAGGTCTAATTTCAAAGAGTTCCTTTTCATTCTCTTTGGTGACACCTATGGCGATGAGCAGTAATTGCAGGTGAGATCCAAACAGTGTTGCATCATCTGTGTCACCACAGACACCCAGTTCATAAATGCTGCAATACTGAAAATGCAAAAGCTTCCATCAATGGGCCATAGGCTCAAGCACCAGTGTTAACTCAGTTGGAGTTGGCGATACATACAGGAGTGACTTAACACGTTCACTGCCAATGACGTGTCGATTTTTTTTTTTTGACGGTGGGACGTTGATCTAACCCTTTTACGTCTCCTATACCAATATTGGAGGTATTGAATGTGTATAATCTATTTTACCGACCCACTGAGTGGCGACATGTCTCTCCACAGTAGAAAGAGGCGAGCCAAAACTGGAGGGAAAAGCGCGAGGAAGCCGTTCTCATACAGTAAAATGGATGGCGAAAACGCTTTCACTTTCGCGCTGACGCACAGCGGTGGCAACGGTGGGGGGTTCCAAGAATAGACTGGATGCACACTTTGAAACACGCACCATAAATAAGCCCAGAATCGCAAGAGCTTCATCAGAGCTCTCAACCGGACCGCCAAGAAACGAGCGAAACCCATCCAGCGAGCCCCATCCAGACTGCCAGGCAGCAGCCAGGCAGCAGCAACTCGTTTGTCACAGACCCGCTGCAGAGCCAAGGAGGGCGGAGGAGAACGCCCACGGAGGGAGGAGTTGGAAGCAGAGGGGGGTTTCCTGCTGTTATGGAGGAAATTACTGTTCAAAACTATTGTTTAGATGTCTGACGTCTTACTGATGCCAAAATTGAATGGTTAAAGTGACTGTTCTATCGAATTTCACAAAAAGCCATTTATCTCAGAATAAATTTCCAGACGCTGAAACCATGCTGTATTCAACTGCTAATGCTTACATAACTACTAACTCTACAAACTAACTCTTTTAGACAGAGAAAGCACACATTCTATTAGTTCTTTTGAGATATTGTGTGTTCACAAAATCTTAGCAGAAAAGAATCCTCGGGTCTTGAAAGATGAGCCAGAATCCTCAAAAAAACCCTCTGGCAGAACCTACCTACAGTAAAAAAAAAACGGCTGGCAGTGAATGTGTTAAGACATTTATTTAAAGGTAAAGTCCCACTGATTGTCACACACCTGAGTGTGCGAAATTTGTTCTCCGCATTTGACCCATCCCCTGGGGGAGCGGTGTGCGGCAGCAGTGCCGCGCTCGGGAATCATATGGTGATCTAACCCCCCAATTCCAACCCTTTGATGCTGAGTGCCAAGCAGGGAGGCAAATGGGTCCCGTTTTTATAGTCTTTGGTATGACTCGGCCGGGGATCGAACTCACAGCCTCCCAGTCTCAGGGCAGACACTCAAACCACAAGGCCACTGACCTGCCACTTGAAAATCTTTGAGATTATCACGTTAAGTAAACTATTACTTTTAAAGGATGGCTTTACCGGTAATCAACCCACTTTGTATCATTAATAATCTTGATAATATAAGCACATGGGCAGTGATTACCTTCTTTCTGTTTTCCTCACAGAGATCTCCAATAGAGAGCCGCAGGAATGAGTCTGGAAAACATCGATGCTAACACTTCCGGGTTCTTCACTGTTTTCGCCTATGGGATATTTTTTTTCTTCTGATTTTAACAAACAAAAACAAGAGCATGGCAGCTCAGACACAACATTGATCTGGACAATGACAGAAGGTGAAAGAATAAACAAAAATAAGGGAGAAGAAAAATAAGGTCAATCTCCAGAGACATGATGCACTGCATGATTATTTGGTGCAAATTTCTCTTCTCTTAATTTTTTTTCCTTTTCTGTTCCTTTATACCAGAATGAACAAACTCCGACAGAAAAAAAAGAACAGACAACAAAAACACACGTGTACACACACACTCCGATGCTACAACATGGTGATTGTGGTTGTAAAAATAGAAAAATAAAAATAAATTAATATTGTGAATAGGATCCTGCATAGGGGGATCCAACGGAGGTCAGTCAGGCGAATTACCCGCCGTCCCTGACCACATAGAGGTAGGCCAGAAACGGGTCCCAAACAACACATTTTTTTCCAAGTGAGTTGGTCCTCAGGAACCTGAGTCTCTCCATCCGTATAACAGAAATCATATCCGCCAGCCACTGCTGAAAGGAGGGTGGAGAGGGGGACTTCCATTCCTGCAAAATTAGTTTTTTGGCAACAATTCAATTATCCCCTGTGCCAGAGCTTGTTGCACAGCTGTGGGGAAGTCCAAAGAGGACTCCGAGCAGCCGAGGATGGCGAGCTCTGCCTCCGGCTGAAGGGCTATCCTGTAGGCCTTGGAATACCAGTTAAATACCTTGGTCCAGAATCCAGTCAGTAAAGGACAAAACCAGAAAGCATGAGACAAAGTGCCCTCGGATACATGACACCTGTTACACAGTGGTGACACAGATGGATAAATCCTGTGCAACTTATAGTTAGAATAGTGGAGACGGTGAGTGACTTTGAATTGGATCAGTTGGTGTCTACTATTAACTTAACAGAGTTGTATCATAGACAGACTTGTCACGGGTGTGTGCGTGACTGAATGAGATGGGATTCTACTGGGGAGTGGTGCTGGCCCAAACAGCATACACAGACAAAGATGGAAAGTTGAACAAAGGGTTTTTATTACTAAAATATAAAAAGAGAAATGTGCCTATTTAAAAGAGTCCAGCGTCCATGTAACAACGTCCAGTATCTGCCAGTCCCTGCTGAGCAACTGCGTTGTCTCCCTCTCGTCCGGTTCCCCGTCCTCTCCTGACGTCTCCAGCTGACGAAGAGGGTATAGAGCAGAGCAGGCTTTAATGCTTAATTCCCCCAGGGAAATAACAGTTCAGCAATGGTAGGATAACTCACTAGGACTGGTATTTTGGATGAGCCAAGTTAAATAGTGGATAAATGCACTGCAACCCAATTCACTGCAAAACAAATGCAATACGTCTATTGCATGTAAATCACTCGAACGTAATGTGCATGACACGCCTTAAGGGCTCCTCCTCGTTCCGTGTCGTAGTAAGCTATAGTAGTTCCACTGAGCGTTCTTGTTACTGTCACAATGTCTGGGGTTAGGCTTGTGGGCAGACCCGCGTCGTCTGTCCACGGAGCTGGTCACAATCAAAGATAAAACAATAAAAATGGAGCGGGACTTAACTGAAGGAGGGGGGAAGCGAACCTCCACCCCTCCGCTTTCACACGACGTGTCTCCCGCTGTCGCTCCAGTCCTCTCTCCCTCGCAGCTCGTGCGAGATGGGGTCGCAGCGTTCCTCTGGCTGTTCCCACGCTTCCTAGGCGGCTTCGTCCCTCCGCCTCTCAGGTCTCAGGTCGGCTCGCTCTCGGGTCTCAGGTCGGCTCAACTCGTCCGCTGCCACAAGCTCTGGCCCCTCGTGTTCTCTCGCATCCGTCAAAGGCACAGCTGACACCCTCAGACTCTGCCGCACACTGACTCTCTGTCTCTTGGTTCGTCTGGAGGAGGAATGGCAGCTGAAACACAAAGAGACTGAGGAGCTCTCACCCCACCTGCGGCTCACAGTTCATGGTGGAGCGACTTCCGGGGCCTTCACCCCCTCTCCCTCTCACCGTGCATCAGCCACGGTGCGACCTTAGGTACGCGAGGGAGAGGAGGTAGCTTGGCCATCCCAGCCGAAGCCGCTCCCACCAATCTTACCTAAACCGCAGGCAGGGCTGAATACTGCTCCCCAGCTCCGCCATGCCTCCTCTCGACTCTGGCACAGGGTTAGGCACTCAGTCTTCCATGTCCAGCACGGCTCTCTCTCCGACTCTGCGAGTCTGTTTCTCCGTGTGTCTGTCTCTGTCCCGCACACCAGCTCTGCATCCCCTAATCAAGAGTCCGGAGCAATTGAGGGAACCACCCACAGAGCCCCGTGCACTAATCACAGCCATTGTGTCCCCCGAATAATTAAGACAGTCCCGCGAAATAGAGAAACTCCCCCTACAGACAGTGCCACCCCCAGGTTAACCATGGCACCCACATTTCTGCCACACACACCAATACATCACCCTGTGACAGACTCCTATCCCATACAATGTCAGACAGCTCAATGCCAAGTTCGCCCTGCCACGCTTCTCTAATCCTCTCAGTCGAGGCTGTAGTGCAATTATCAAACAGGCATACAAATCTAGAAATTAGACGTTTGGAGTGAGGAGGGCTCAGCAATACATCAAAGAAAGCATGTTCATTTGGGAGCACTTCAAAGGTGCGAATCCTGGATCTAACATAATTTCTAAGTTGCAGAGATCTGAGCCAGTTCGTGCCAGGCAGTTCAAACGTCCTCTTCAGTAGATCAAAGGATGCAAAATGGCCGTCTATGTATAAGTCTTTGATGGAAACTAGACCCCTCTCACTCCAGGCATGGTAGTTTCTGTCTGACCATGGGGGCCGAAAAGAGTGACTGAAACAGAAACGTCTGGTAGATTCAAAACATTCCTAATTTGGTTTAGGATTCTAACAGAGTTTTTCACAACAAAGCTTGAATTTTCTAAGGTCCCAGGGTTCTCTAACTTAGCAAACAATATAGCTGGCAGTGAGGAGTTGCCAACAGAGCTGGCCTCCATTTTTAACCACAGGGGGGCCCCGGAAGTCAGATTACCAGGCGTTCCTTGAAGCCAAAACATTAGAGCTCTAACAGCAGCCCAGTAATAGTGCCTAAACACTGGTAAGGCCAGGCCTCCTTCAGACTTGGGTTTTTGCAAATGAATTTTTGAAATTCTATTATTCTTATAGTTCCAGATGTAAGACATAATTATGGAGTCCAGTTTTGTCAAAAAAAAGCCACTGTAAGAAAAATGGGGAGGTTCTGACACAAATAGAGGAACCAGGGAAGTGAGACCATCTTAATTGAGTTTATGCGACCAATCATAGACAGAGGCAAGATTTTCCAGTTTTCTATACATTGTTTAAGTCTTAGAATAAAGTCATCAAAATTCAACTTAAAGTCCCTGGAAACCAAAATCCACAAAAACCTTCTAACTATTAAATGTAGGGTCTTATGTGAGTAATTGTGTGCCTCAGAAAGTAGTTGAAGCAGATGGCAGGTACAAACGTTTCGACAGAAGTCTTCCTCAGTGTACAAAGAACCAGGAAATGATAGACCCTTATATACTGTCTGCTACTTCCTACTTCAGCTTTTCAAAATAAAATAAAACTTAACAAGTCATATATAAATAAACACAGTAAAGTAAATAAAGTGTCTATGAAAATAACAAAGTAAGATAGAAACCTATACCGCACAGTAAAGTAGATAAAGTGCAAACAAATGAGCAAACAATACAATAAAGACAAAATCCAGATCATAAAGCACAGTGAAGTAGATAAAGTGCATGAGCAAACAATACAATAAAGGCAAAATTCAGATCATAAAGCACAGTGAAGTAGATAAAGTGCATATGAAAAAAATACAAGAAAAACAAGTCAATAAAAATACTAGATCCTAAAGCACAGTCAAATAAATAAAGTGCATATGGAGACCAAGACTAATAGGACATAGGTAATGAAAATATATAACATTACCTGGACAATAGATAACTATCAAAAATACAAAATTCATAAAAAACATCCCAGTAATAACTCCTCATTAAGTCCTTTAGGAAACTCAGTCTGTAGTTGGTGTATCCAAAAGGCTTCTCTCTGTAACAGAGCTCTATCACGATTGCCTCCCCTACGAGGTGTACCTACCATCTCAATGCCCTGGAATCTAAGTGTACAAACATCATGACCTGCTTCATTAAAGTGGCGAGCAATAGGGGATTTAACATCCTTGTTCCTGATGCTACTTTTATGTTCAGAGAAGCGTGTTTTAAGTTCTCTTATAGTTTTGCCAACATAACAAAGGCCACAAGGGCACTTAAGGAGATAAACTACAATGTGGATTTGCATGTAATTCTGTTTCTCACACGTAGTTTCTGTCCAGATCTGAGGGTGTACAAAATACTCACCTTTGATCAGAGCGTTACATTGAACACACTGACGGCATGGAAAATTACCACCAGGTAAAGAATCTAAAAAATGTTCAGGTTTCTTAAAACAATCCGCTCTCACCAATTTATCGCTCAAATTCCTAGCACGTCTGAGGGCAAAGATAGGGGGATCTTTCAAGGCGTTACCAAGCTGGGGATCACTAGTTAAAATGTGCCAGTGTCTCATCACACATTTCTTCACGTCAGTGGACATATTAGAGAAAGTAGTGGCACATACAAGTCGAGAAGTTTTAGATTTCGGACATTTTGATGAAAATAAAGATTTTCTGTCCAGCCCCCTTGCTTTCTGTAAACATTGCTCAAGAAGGTCATTATTGTAACCCTTAGCCCTAAAGCGAGAACACAGGTCCATAGCCTGTTCTTCAAAAGTGGCATCAGTGCTGCAAATCCTTCTCAGACGTAAAAATTGGCTAAAAGGCAAACCTTTCTTTAGACTAGGGGGGTGATAGCTCGAGAAATCAAGGAAACTGTTAGTGTCCGTTTTCTTTCTAAACACACTTGTACATAATTGTTCTTTTTTAGAAACCAACACATCTAAAAATGACACAGAATCAAGACTGGACTCTAAAGTGAACTTAATAGAGGGCAACCTTGAGTTCATGAATGAAACAAAATGATTCAGTTCTTCACCAGTGCCAGAAAAGATGAAGAAAATATCATCGATGTACCTGTACCAACATTTCAACAAGGTCAAAAACGGGTTGTTGTTGTATAGAAAATATTTTTCAAACATCCCCATAAATAGCCCAGCTACAGAGGGGGCGAAAGGAGACCCCATAGAAACCCCTTGGACTTGGAGGTAAAAGGAATCTTCAAATTTAAAATAATTCCTGGTCAAAATCAAATTGGACAGTTCTACCAGAAAACCAGTAGGGGGGATCAAAACGCTTCTCTTATCTAAATAGTACGAAAGAGCTTCTAGACCTTTAGAAAGTGGTACATTAGTGTAGAGGCTGGTAACGTCCATGGTACACAAAAAGTCATTTTCAAGAACTTCCTCAACAGACTCTAATTTAATAAAAAAATCAGAGGTGTCCCTTAAATAGGAAGGAAGAAGACACACTAAAGGCTTAATATGTGAGTCTATATATTGAGAAATAGGTTCTGTTAATGACTGAGTTCCAGCCACAATAGGCCTGCCTGGCACAGGTTCACAACAGGTTTTATGAATATTAGGTAATGTTTAAAATACTGGCCGTAGAGGATATTTTTGAACAAGAAAATCATATACCTGTTGAGAAATAATAGAATCAGACAAAGATTTCTGCAAAAACCCAGTAATTTCATTTTTAAACTTCAAGGTAGGATCACAGGACAGTGGAATGTAAAAAGTTATATCATCAAGTTGTCTTAGGATCTCAGTCCTATACGCAGACTTATTCTGAATAACAATGGCTCCACCTTTATCGGCTTTGCGTATAACAATAGAGGAGTCTTTGGACAGATCATCCACCGCTCGACGCTCAGAAAGTGTGATGTTAGAATAAAGCTTCTTGGAGCGCTGGTTATGTACCTCAGAAAACACATCATTTTCGACAAGTCTACAGAAAGTGGCTACTGAGGAGTTAAGCACAGGTGGTAGGAAAGTGCTCTTAGGCTTAAACTGCACCCCACCTGCAGGAATAACAAGTTCATCAGGGGTGTTGATTGCAGTCTGCTGTCTATGGGCATATTGTGTGGGAGCCTCTCTGTTGAAAAATGCTCTTAACTTGACATTTCTCAAAAATGTAAACAATTCAACACGAGTAGTGAAAGACTCAACCCTCTTAGAAGGAATAAATGACAGGCCTTTGGAAAGCACTGATGATTCATGGAGAGTCAGCGGCCTGTCGGACAGGTTAATCACCTGCGTCCCCTGCGTGGTCGCATGCTGTATCTCACGCCTTGGCCGGTGTCGTCTGCCCCCTCGCCTCGTCGGACGTCGTATCTGGCTCTTTGGGGCCGGCGTGGAGCTGGAGGTCTCCCTAAAAAAGGTGCATCAGTGCCCGACCCATCAGTAGACTGCCCACTGGAAGCTGTGAAGTCATCTCGCCTGTCTTGAAAACGGCGTTGGTTCCTCCCATCAGAAGTCGTCCATCCATAGATACGACCATTTTTGTAATCAAAAGTGTCTCTGCGGAATTTGTTGATTTTAATCTCGGTCATCTCTTTTTCATAGGAAGTTTTAACATACAGGAGATTGAAGAAAAGTGTTCTGCGTTGAGAGGGGGGATCGATTTTTCTGAGTTATGTAGATATAATATTATATCGTCGACATACAAACTGATACGCGTTTCAGTACCACCAACCTCCAGGCCAGCAAGGCTTGGGTGACTACGTATTTTTAGGGCTAGGGGTTCGAGCGCAACGGCGAAGAGGGCCGGCGAGAGAGGGCAACCCTGCTGGACGGAGCGAAGTAGTGAAAATCTAGTTGACTTGTCGCCATTGGTTATTACTGAACATGTTGGACTAGCATATATAAGCTTTACCCAGGATATGAATGATTTGCCGAACCCGAATCTGCGCAGTGACTCAAACATATAAATCCACTCAACCTGATCAAATGCCTTCTGTGCGTCAAGTGATAAAATAGCTGCGCCGTTAGTCTTACTATGATCTGTATATATAGTATTGAGGAGACGTCTGACATTGGAGAAAGAGAACCTATTTGGGATGAACCCTGTTTGGTCGGGATGAATGATAGATGACAAATGCTTATTTAACCGGGTGGCCAACGTTTTAGTGATTATCTTTCTCTCAAAGTTCTGCAGCACTATGGGTCTGTAGCTTGCCGGGTCTACTTCCTCCTTCCCCTTTTTGGGGCCGGTGTGCATGCACAGCAGGGCCCTTACAAACGAGTCAGTCGCGCCGACACTTCATACACGGCTCCTGGCGAGGTAATGTCTTTCCACTTTCCAGTCCGGTAGGTGGCAGGAATGCACCTCTAAGCTGGTCTTTCCACACTCCAGTCCGGTAGGTGGCGGTAATGCACCTCTAAGCTGGTTGCCACGGAAACCATCAGCTGTATCTGGCAACACTAGCTCATTGCAAACCAGGGCATGCTCCAGGTGGCTAATATTGTGGCTAGCTCGTTACAAGGAGGACGCTGCAGCTTATTTGTGCCGACGTCCACCACAACTTTTTTGCATGCCACAGTAAGGGTAAGTGCACTTTCATTTCCCCTGTTTGCTTCAGCAAGGCATTATCAAGCTAGGTTCCTAACGCCACACTTCTTGTGGAGACATAGTTTGCTCATAATAAGCAATTGCCCGAACGATTAATTAATTAATATGCGACGTGAACGTTAGCGGGTACTTTTAAGTGCACTTTCATTTCCCCTGTTTGCTGTGTAGCAAGGCATTATCAAGCTAGGTTCCCACACTTCTCAACTCTATGCACTCGCGGAGTGGAGACATAGTTTGCTCATAATAAGCAATTGCCCGAACGATTCATTAATTAATATGCTACGTGAACGTTAGCGGGTACTTTAGCCTATGCAGTAGGCTAAGTAATAGGCTATAGGCTATCATCTCATTGTTGCTAGGTTCCTAACTCCACACGTCTCCACTCTATGCACTCGCCGAGTGGAGACATGAGGAGTCTTTGTTTAGAAAGAGCTGGGGGGAGGGGGGTGCTGGCGAGTGGAGTCCGTAGCAGTTGAGGAAATCTTGAGTTTGTTCATACTGTATAAGCAATTGACCAACGATTAATTAATTAATAGGCTATGTGAACGTTAGCGGGTACTTTAGCCTATGCAGTAGGCTAAGTAATAGGCTATAGGCGATCATCTCTCAAGATTCAAGATTCAAGATTTTTATTGTCACTCCATGGTACAAGTACCACGTGTGAAATTCTTGTGCAGTGGACTCCGTTTACGACATAGTACAAATAGGCAACAAGCAATAAGTAATAGGCAATAAGAAATAGGCATCAATAAGCAATAAGACAGCAATAAGGCAATAAGAAATAGGCATCAATAAGCAATAAGACAAGTCGGTGGCTTATACGACAGTGATTGCACATAGGTGCACATGTCATGTGCATACGTGTTCAGACATTCCAAATTCGACGTTTTATACATACATGTGCAAATAGCATGTACCTTATTAAACATACACTTAAATTTACAATTAAACGTTAGGCACCTTATTAAGCATACACTTAAATTTACAATTAAACGTTAGGCATCCGTAATAGTAGCAGCTGCAGTACGGTACTGTACGACTACTGCACTATTTTGTGCATATTAAGGAGTCTCGTGGCCTGCGGGAAGAAACTGTTCCTCAAGCGATTTGTGCGTGTTTTTGGAACCCTGTATCTCCTCCCTGAGGGTAGCAGGGAGAACAGGCTGTTGTGGGGATGGTTTGTGTCTTTGATGATCTTCAGGGACCTCCTGAGGCACCGCTGGTTGTACAGTTCGTGCAGTTCTGGCAGTTCACCTCCTGTTACGTGCTGGGCCGCGCGCCTCACCCTCCGTAGCGCTCTGCGGTCCATGGTGGTACAGAAGCCGCCTGTCAGCAGGCTTTCAATGGTGCCTCTGTAGAAGTCCCCGAGGATTTCTTTCCTCAGCCCGAATTTCTTCAGGCGCCTGAGTCCGTGTAGTCGCTGTTGGGCCTTTTTGACAACAGTGGCGGTGTGGCCGGCCCAGGTCAGGTCCTGGTGGATGTTGACTCCCAGGTACTTGAAGCTGTCCACCCTTTCCACCACTGTGCCGTTGATGGTGATTGGGGGGTGTGCGCCCCCCCCTCTCCTGTAGTCTACAATGATCTCCTTGGTCTTGGAGACGTTCAGAGAGAGGTGGTTGTCCTGGCACCATTGTTCCAGGACCCCCACCTCCTCTCTGTAGGCCATCTCGTCGCCCCCCGAGATCAGCCCCACGACCGCTGTGTCGTCTGCAAACTTCACAATTGTGTTTGAAGTTTGAGTCGCCACGCAGTCGTGGGTGTAGAGGTCGTACCAGAAGGGGCTGGAGACGCACCCCTGGGGCGCTCCTATGCTAATGGTCAGTGGGGAGGAGGTGAGGTTGCCCACCCTCACCACCTGGCGGCGGTCTGTCAGGAAATCCAGGATCCAGTCGCACATTGCCGTGTTTAGTCCCAGATCCCTGAGTTTGCTTACCAGCCTGGAGGGTACTATGGTGTTGAATGCTGAGCTGTAGTCCACGAACAGCATTCTTACATAGGTGTACATAGGTGATGGGGGGGGAGAGTGGGAGAGGGGTGGGGGAGGGGAGGGAGGGGGGGGGTGGATGGGAGGCGCTCTGGCAGAGGGGTCGAATCTAGCGTAGAACGCGTTGAGTTCATCCGGTAGGGTGGGTGATGTGCTGGGGTTCTGTCGTTTCACCTCTTTGAAGTCTGTAGCAGCATGGAGGCCTTTCCACAGGTGTCTGGGGTTGTTGGTGTCCAGTTTTGACTCCAGCTGCCTTCCGTAGTCTTTCTGTGCTTTTTTAATAGCGGTCCGGAGGGCATATTGTGCCTGCTTGTATTGATCTGGTGTGCCTGAACTGTAGGCGGTGGTCCTGGCGTGCAGGGCAGCCTTGACCTCGCTGTTGATCCAGGGTTTCTGATTGGGCATTATTTTGACTTTCTTTGTCGGGACTATGTCGTCGGTACACTTCTTAATGAAGCATGACATGTCTCTAATGTCTTAATTATAATAAGTATGGTAAATAATAAATATCATATCGGTTATTGTATCTTTTGATGTATAATATATGCATGTCGTGTTAAAGTTGTGTGAACTGTCGCAGTTTTGTCGAGTTAACTGGCTAGAGTCAGCCACTCAAGCCACGCACCACTTGGGCTCCATAGGGTTCCATTGCCAGTGACGCGGTTTGTTTACCAATATGCTGCTGGCTGATCCCTTGTATATAAAATGATAATGCTTTTCGGAATATCGTATCACGGTTATCGGCCAGGAGAAGCAGATATGTATTGGTTATCGTATCGTTTCAAAAAATCCATAATATCCTGCATCCCTAAACACAAACAGGGAGAAAAGGTGCAAAACTTGACTTGAATTAGTAGTATGGTGTTAGTTGTCCCTGCAGCATAGGCAGGAAACTATTAGCTGCCAAACCTAGCTCCACCTCTATCTGCACAGATTCCTCCATGCTGGCTCTCTTCTCTTTCTGCTCCTCAGGTGTCCTTTGCTGGCCTGAGTCTCGTCGCCCCACTCATCCAGTCGTTCGTCATCGCCCTGACCATTCGTCGTCACCCTGTCCCAATACCCGCTACTTATCTGCCTGCTTGTCCCCCTGCCCCACCCCGCCTTCCTCATCACCTTCCCTCGTCAGGAGTTTCATCGTATGGCAGCACGTAGTGGTATGTTTAACAGTCACATGTCACATCTTCAAAGGTTCTTTGAAGAAATATTAGAATTGTATTAATTCCCATCTTCATTATGGTTTAGCAAGCACCACAAACTTACAAATGTATGCTACTTTCTTCATGAAGCTTTCTTTTTTAAAGGACTGAAATACTTTTCTGTTGCTGAGCACTTCCCATTGGACCAACTTCAGCTGTGGAGCAGAGATGGTGTAAGTACAATGTAGTCCCTCTAGGGCAGGTGTTGTCAAAATGTGGGAGGGTGAGCCTCCCCTCTCAGAACATAGAGACCGCTGCACCCCCCCCCCCCTCCATTATTACTATTATTGTTGTTCCACTTGAGTTCCAAACATGTTGTAAACATCTTTAACCGCCAACACGCTGTCACCTTGTCTTTTCCAATTGTTGCATTCACATATTGACTAGCCCTCCTCTTCTCTTTCTCTTCCTCAGGTATCCTTTGCTGGCCTGAGTCTCGTCAGCTCTGATGGCCCTGCCTGTCCAACCATCCTCACCATGGCTGTTGCCCGTTGGATCTCATTGCTGCTGCCGGCCTTGCTCATCCAGTCATTCGCCATCACCCCGGCCATTCGTTGTCCCCTCGTCACCACCACCGACCGTGCGCACTGACACACAGATACGCTCTCTCTCTCTCTCTGACTGCACGTTACCTGCTCAGATCTGCGGAGAGTCACTCATCAGAAGCACTCCGCAAGTAAACGCCAGCCACTGCATGGTAACCATAGAAACATTAGCAGAGTCCTAACTCTTACTTTTTAACTTCATAATCTGACAGTCACCTGTCTCTCACACCAGTACAACCACACCAGTCACCAGTACGACCTCTACACCCATGACTGCGTGGCAACACAGACCTCAAACACCATCGTGAGGTTTGCAGACGACACAGCAGTTGTGGGGCTGATCTCCAATGGCAATGAGAGAGTTGGCGATCGCCCTGGAACAGTGCTGCCAGGACAACCACCGCTCCCAGTCACCACCAATGGCACAGTGGTGGAGAGGATGGAAAGTACCTGGGAGTCAACATCCACCAGGACCTGACATGGGTCCAGACACACGGCCACTGTCGTCAAAAAGGCCCAACAGAGACTACACGGACTCAGACGCCTAAAGACATTTGGTCTGAGGCCCAAAATCCTCAGGGACTTCTACAGAGGCACCATTGAGAGCCTGCTGACCGGCTGCTTCACTACCTGGTACAGGACTGTACCACCATTGACCGCAGGGCACTGAGGAGTAGGGCTGGGTATCGTTCAAAATTTTTCGATATCGATACCGTTTCGATACTTGGATTTCGATACCGGTTCCTGAACGATACTTTTTTCGATACCAATTTTTAGAAAAATCCATTTGAACAAAAATAAAACTGCATTACACATTGAAATTAGTTGACAAATCTTTAGTTTTCCCCCCATCTTAAGTTTTACAGCAGAAAAAAATAAAACCTACTGTATTTAACATAACTTTAAGTTGTCTAAACTTATTGCCGTCCCTACAAAAAATATTGGAGTACTACAAAGGAAAGAAATGTAAAACAAATAAATCAGTGGAATAGTTTTCAGTGCAAAACAGAGAGTGGCAAATCGGTGTTTAATGCTCACTGATGCAACAGAACTCTATTCTTGTCCAAACTGATGAGATGGATCCACTTCATGCATGGAAGACTAGTTGAGCATTGACTAGCCTATCAATAATGGCACAAAGTGAATCCCATTTATATTCAACAAACTATCATGACATCAGCGTTTGTTAACGAGTTGCTAAAAATACATAATGGGTGATAACTGCCCGCTTGCACATAACGTTAACGCTAATTAATGAAACATCTAACGCTAGCATTGCAGATCAGTGTTTAATGCTCACTGCTGCAACAGAACGTCATTCTTGTCCAATCTGACGAGACAGTTCCACTTCATGCATTCACTTACTAGCCTATCAATATAAATGAATCGCATTTACATTCAACAAACTATCATGACATCAGCGTTTGTTAACGAGTTGCTAAAAATACACAATGCCCGCTTGCGCATAACGTTACTGCGGCAATTAATTAAACGATCTTATGCTAGCGACTCACAGCCAGATGCATGGATTTGTCAGACTGAGGGATCTGATAACCACTAACATCAACAACAATTTGCGGTAAGCTGACCCACCTCTCGATTATTTCTCTTGTCTGTGGAAACCAGTCCTTGTTGTTGTTGTTTCTTTCCCTGCTTTTCATCATCTTCGCCATATACTCCAGGATAGGACTAGCTTGAGTGGCTAACTTCTTGTATACTATATCTGCACCGCACGCCTGGCTCACAACAAACACACCGGCTAAAGTGGGCGTAACGTTTCTTGCATGCCTCTACATCAGTGGTTCTCAAATGGGGGTCCGTGGCACTTTGCCAGGGGGTCCGCGAAAAGTTTGCAAGTAAAAAAAAAAAAAAAAAAAAAAAAAAAATTAATTAAAAAATAAAATGCTACATGTTACGTATTCCTTCTCAAACTACTTCCTACATGGTGCTAGTCTATCAAAATATCTTGGCTGTCATTGATTGTGTTGCATAGTGGTTTTCTGTACTGTTGACAAATTGTGATATTGTAAGTCGCTTTGGACAAAACAAAAGTGTCTGCTAAATGACGTAATGTAAATGTAATGTAATTAAAAAAAATATATATATTTTTTTTTGCAAAATCTTCATAGTTCAATGAAAATAGTTTATGCTTTAAATCTAAAATGGTTCATGGATTACATTCTAATAACAAACCTATCAAATTAAAAGTCAAGCACGTTACCGTGGAAACAATTAAGCTTAGCCCAAAATCACAAATCAGAATGAGGGGGTCCCCGGTATATTTTCTATCTTGTAAGGGGTCCTTGGCTGAAAAACATTTGAGAACCTCTGCTCTACATGACAGCCAATCACCAGCCGTATTAGAGCGCGGTGTGCAAGCATGTCGCATGCTTATAGGCTCAATGACGCTGTTTTGTTTTGGTATCGAAAATTGGTATCGTTTGACAAGGGAGGCTTCGATACCCCTTAGTATCGATGCTTTCATTTCGGTGCCAAGTAAGTATCGAAACTCGATACCAAGCCCTACTGAGGAGGGTGAGGCACACAGCCCAACATGTGACAGGATGTGAGCTGCCAAAACTGCAGGAACTGTACAATCAGCGGTGCCTCAGGAGGTCCTGGAAGATCATCAACGACACCAACCACCCGCATAACAGCCTGTTCTCCCTGTTGCGCTCAGGGAGAAAGATACAGGGTCTCAAACCCACGCACAAACCCTTTGCGGGGCAGTTTCTTCCCGCAGGCCCCAAGACTCCTCAATAAACAAACCCTCAATAAACCCTGATTATTGACATTTGCACAACTCTTTGAACCTGGACACATTCCATCATTCTATTTAATACCTTATCACCTATTTATTACCCTTCGTATTTTAGTGTTTGCCACAACTGCCTTACTAAGTATATTCATATATATACATACTATATTGCCCTATTGTGTGATTGTGGCTGTGATTGTGTATGCTGTGATTTTGCACCTATTTACCATGCACCTTGTCTGTAACGGAGCCTACAGCTTAAGAATTTCACACGTGCATACTTGTACCACAAAGTGACAATAACAATCTTGAATCTTGAAAGACATTGAAAAAATTATTTCATTTAGAGAGACAGTTAATAAAAACAGCTTACATTGTTCGAATGTGTTTTATTATTATATTCCAATAACATGGTCTTGATTAAAAAAATAAGATCTGCCCTTCAAAAACGATTTTTCATTTTATTTTCCCAAAATGTGTCTTGGAAAAGGGGTCGTCTTATAATCGGAGCACACACTATGTTGGTGTTCTGTATGTGTTCTGTTGATTATTAAAATGTGTTTCTACTTTTTTCCCAAATCAAGACAACAATTACACACATGTTAGTTATACACAAAAGTGGGATTACAAAATATGCCTGCCTAGGAAACAAATGTGTTTGGCTGGTACAATTTCAAATCGGCCAGCCTCTTTGGCTGGCGGACGCACAAGTTAATTTCCAACATGGTCAGGAATGCCCCACCACAACTAAAGCTGGAGATTGGCAAGGACTACATGGGTGACGATACCATGCACCGGCCCTATGCCAGGTCTCGACCTGGCCTTGTTTAGAATAAGGGAGATGTTAGCTTCATACAATGTTTTAGGTAGGGCATTGTCTTTCTTAGAGCTGGATATCATTCTGAGGAGGAGTGGGGCAAGAATGTCACAGAATTTCTTGTAGAATTCAGCGTCAAATCCATCCGGTCCGGGCGCTATGCCTGATGGGAATGATTTAATGGCAGATGTTATTTCTTCCAATGTAAAATCAGAGTCCAAGTCCTCTCTGGCAGCATCGCTAAGTTTGGGTGTTTCGAGAGGGTCAAAGAAGTCATTCGGATCAGACTGAGCAGCATCATACTTAGATGAGTAGAGTTTGCTGTAAAACTCCCTAAAACGATAATTTATGTCTTTTGGGTTTGTCAGCAAGGTGCCCCTCTTTGATTTAATAGTGAAGATTGACCTGGAGGCTTTGACGCCCTTAAGCTGGCGCGACAGGAGCCCCTCAGGCTTGTAAGCCTATGGGATTTTTGAATGGGTTTTTGGCGCTATGCTTCAAATAAGGTATGTGGTTAACGCAAGTGTATTCAAACGCGAACCAGTGTTCAGCAGGATAATCTTCACACATGAGGACCACTTTTATGAGTTTTGAAGCTTTTACGTGCCGTTAAAAGGGCGGCTAGCTAGCAAATGGCTAAATGAGACTACACTGTTGAGTCGACGGGGATATTATATGTCAATAACGTCATCACTTCAAAGGACGAACACGGAAATTTTCTTTCCCTCACCTGGTTCAGCCCGGGATAATCAGTGCACAGCAGGGCACACATCAACAACACTCCAGGTTGAGTGGTGACGTGATGTGGAAGCCTAAGCGACACTGTGTGTAGTTCTGGATTAGTTTAGCACAAGCTTTTTACTTCTAGGACTCGCATTTACACTTCAAAACTCATGAAAGTGGTCCTCATGTGTGAAGATTATCCCGCTGAACACTGGTTCGCCTTTGATTATGCTTGCGTTGCCCAGAGACCTTATTTGAAGCATCACGCCAAAAACCCATTCAAAAATCCCATAGGAAGAAACAGTGAAGAACCCAGAAGTCCGGGACTTCCGCGTTCCGACTACAAAACTACGTCATCCCTGCGGCTCTCTATTTCCTCCTCTGGCAAAGTGCTTCATTGTGACACGTTTTACGTCACAACACGTCACAACGGAGCTGCGGAAGTTCTGCTGGAGAGGCAGAATCTGCTCCGAGGGCGGCTGCTATTGTTTATTTTTATTTTTCAAGTATGCGCACATCCACAGAGAATCGCATGGAGAGCCTTAACAAGCCTTAATGACTTGCAGCTGGTGGTGGCGGAGTTGCTGCAGGCAGCAGCAGGAGCATTTTTCTCCATGAGGTAAACAGAGAGAGAAGGTAAAACACTGCCCATGTGCTTATATTACCGAGATTATATATGATACAAAGTGGTTTGATTACCGGTAAAGCCATCCTTTAAGGTTGGTGAAACAGCAGTATCAACTTTAAGCTGTTAGTCCAGGTCCTTATGTATTTTCGTTAATTTTTTTGGGAGAGTTTGTAAACTATAAATTTTTGGAAAGCTTAGAGTGTGACGAAATCCAAAACCAATGTTGACATTTTTTTCAAAGTCACTATGGTGGCCATCTTGGCCTTTCAAAATGGCGACCACCAAAATTAAACACCTGCAGCCTGTTGCACCAGCTGAACGTAAGTTCTCTCTTAAGTTGGGGTGTAAAGTCCACACTAACTGCTACGTTCAAACTAGTTAGTTTGACACTAAAGTTGTGTCTTTGTTTAGTTGCACCACGGAGACGTAAGATACATCTTAACTAGTAGACCCTAAAGTCCATACTAACCAAAATAGTGTCGCGGAAAATGACGTTTTCACTTCCTGTAGCCAATCAGTGAAAAGCACGGTGGAAACGGTTTTTATTTACGGTTGTGTGGAGTGAAAACAGTCGGGACATCTTGCCCACCGCAAATTAGTGCTTTCATATTTCATCAACACTAACCAAATGAGAACGTTATTGAGTAACGTTCGTTTAGGTTCATATTACTGTTAACGTTTATCTGTGAGCTCTTCATCAGTATTGTAGGCTAATTCACCATCCTGCCTCGCTAAATTGTTGCGGTTATTTTAATTTGTATGCAGTGCTGCAGCTTGTGGGAAACAAAAGCGTGAGTCATAAATATCAAAGGGTGTAATAATTGATGACGGAGAGCGCGTTGCGGACGCAAAACCACGATGCGCCACGGTGCCAAGTTGCAATCCGTGCCAACTGCTATTTTACGGAGGACTTTACACCTAGACATAGGTGTAAAATGTAAGTTCTAACTTATGCCTAAGTTGTAACTATTTCACTTGGTGCAACCTAAATATTTTTAGTAGTGCGTAAACTCGGACTTAGTGAGACTTTACGTTCAAACTAGCTTACGTTTCAACTTACGCACAGCTGGTGCAACCCACTGCTGCACTGGAAATCCCTATATGACCCAGCAATGTAGTTTCCTATGAGCTTTTATGAATGGAATGTCATCTATAGGCCTAGTGGATGAAATTGAACTTGGTTGCTAAGAGTTGCATGTTGAGAAATTTGAGTAATTCGCATAATGAGCCAATTAATTGCAGAAAACTGGAAAATGGCTATAATTTTGCTTCCAGTTAACTTAGAAAGATGATCTAAGAGTCTAACTCCATGTTTGTTATTGCAGGAATTCATCTATTACCATAGTGCAGTCATGCAACCTTTCCTAATTAGCATAATTAGTATAAATTTGGTTAAAAAAAGGTAACAATCAGGAAATCTTCTGTTTTGGGCAACTTAGAAAGATGATCTTAGAGTCTAAGTCTATGTTTTGATGTCTAGAATGCAACCTTTGTTCATTAGCATAATTTGCATAAATTATATAATTAGGCTGAAATGGACATCTATATTTTGGCTTTAGTCAATTCCATTTTGGATTTTAAAAACGACAAATGTTCAAAACACTTTAAGGAAAAAGGGAAGGAAAATCAATTGGATATAATATAAAGTAAAGATATTTATAATTTGAATTCAAGCATCCATAACAAATGGATTCTAACAAAAATCTCTGTAGGCTACATCAAGGCATATTGAAATTCATCATTTGCAATTATAACTAACTTCTGTTAGTTAAAAACCCATCTCATTCAAGATCTTCAACATCACTGCCATCTGAATCCCGGTTTTCAGATCTTGAGTCCATCTTTGTGTTGAACAATCTCCTTTGCAGCGGCATCTCACCATTTCAATGATGGACTCAGGAGCTGGTAGTACATCAGTGGTAGTGGGTCTTAACTGGCCTTTATCATCCTTGAAGTAGTTATTTTGGAAAGGATTTCAAGGTACTTGGTGCTGAACGCTTGCCTGTCCCCAAACATGAGCTTGCACATGTACCCTATCAATGTGCTTTTTCAAGGCACCCTCTGTAGGTTGTAGCTTTTCACTCTCTGCCATATACTTGCAGAACATGTGCCAATGCAGCTCTGGAATGTTTCTTATGTTTATTCCTTTTGGGCGGTAGGCAGCACACACAAACCTAGCCAAGCATTTCTGTTGTTCCTCCGTTACTCTGGAGTCATCTGAAAGCTTCTGTACTTTAGCACGCATAGTGCACAGACTTGAATGCCTTTCGAACCACCCAGGTGACGTGATGGTGACGTGGAACACCGCAGCTGCACCTGAAGGCATCACCTGGCCGAACCCTGTCTGTGATTGGACGCGACCATCAGCCATTTTGTATCGGCCCGCCAGAGAGGGAACCCCACTCCAAGCATTCAACATTGAGCCAAGTATATACCCGGTCCGGACAGCAAGGCTGGATAGTGAGAGCTCTCGCTTTCACTCGTAAAACCTGGGTTGTTGCACAACCCCTACGTTTTACTTCGCTTCAGCTGGAGCTCTCACTAATGCTACCTACAACCGTCCTTGCTGCAAAGAAGCACCGCGGTGCGACCTTCGGATGAAAAAAGGGCCGTTATGGCATAGCGCACGGGAACCCAGTAGGTGTAACGGAGCGGGGCGTGAGGCATCTAACTCGTGGAGGCTGATAAGACGGTGTGAGCGAACGTCGTGCCTACCACGTCCAAGCTATAATACCTCACGAAGGTGTGGTGGGTTGACCATGATGCCGCAGCACACATGTCCTCTACCGATACACCACGCAATAGCGCCCAAGATGAAACAACACCCCGCGTAGAGTGAGCTTTAATGCCCTCCGGTGGAATCTTCCCAACGGCAGAGTAGGCCAGAGTAATGGCCTCAACTATCCAATGCGACAAGCGCTCCTTGGACAGAGGCTTACCTAAAGCCTGAGCTCCATGGCATACCAAGAGCTGGTTACGGGGAAGTCCCACCAGGAACGTCACGTACGCGTTCCGGCTCCGGCGCGCTTGTCGGAGCTGCTCGCGGGCATTTTAGTCAACGTGTGTGATCCCACCAGGCGCGCAACGGTGCGTATCAGAAGCGTCCCAGAAGCGGCTCGACGCCCCGCTCCGCTAAAGATACGCGGCAGTTCTATTTTTCACGGATGACGCCTGGAAGCTGCATCAAACTGCACAGAGCAGATCGTTCAGCCCGGAAGTCAGACACAGCAATTGCACGAGAATCCGGTCGATTTTCATAATAAAACACCGTGTGCAGACCCAATACCGACTCCTTCTCCCCCCGTCCCCCTGTAGTCTTTCAAGTAGACGAAGAAATGCAAGAGTTCTCCTCCTGCTAACAGGCACTGTATGACAAATAAAGAAATCATTTCAGCCTACTTACCCATGGTAGAAGCACAACAATCAAGGGAAAATGACCAAATCAAAAGCAAGTCAACGACAGACTGTGTTATTTGTGTGTTGTGCTCTTTACATTGTAATAGGAAAATATTGTTTTGCTAACACATAACCTGTCCCCATTTGACCTCGCTGTTCTTTGCTGATGTCGCAATACCATTTATCTGAAGTGAGATGGACGTTCATTTTAGGCCTGGTGTGGTTAAAGGTGTTGCGTCGTCTTGTCTCAGTGGAGACAGAGTTTTGCAAGCGTGCAGAGCTACACAGAGATGCATAAGACATCCTGTGCAGGTGCAGAACTGCAGAGAGAGGCACAGGCTTCCTGTGAGACTTCCTGTCCTCGCTCCTCTTCAGGGAAGGTGGAGTCGATAGACGGGGGGCCTTTACAAGAAGCGATGCATGGTTTAACCACAAAGGTACTTTAGTTATACGCCTGTGACGCATGATATGCATTTTGAGAGTTGACGCCTGTGACGCATGAGATGTTGAACCAATGGGAAAATACCCTGAAGCAGGAAGTCTTTGATTGATATAAGCAGATGTTGAACGCACATTGTGTCAGTACTTCATTGAGAGCACACTGTTAGTTCTTTGTGAATTACTCAATCAGCTGATTTATTAAAAGCTCACTTTCAAAAGACATTGACGTGTTTCTACGCTTCCATCTTGTCTGGCACATTCAACAGGGTTTTTCCACTACATACTTGGTGTCAGAAGCGGGATCGCATGGACTCGTCTGGGGGACCTGGAGGACACGGGGGCTGATCACCCAGGGCCGAGGCCCTGCCTTTTACCTCGAACATCCCGAGAGGAGGACCGTGCTCCAAAGGGGACCACAGACGGCTCCACTGCGATCTTGCCGAGAAATAAATCCTCGTCAGACTTCTTGGGTAAGCGTATTTTCATTGAAATTTGAAAGTGGGTAACAGGTTATAGCGCTGTCTGAAAGAATCAAAATAACTATTTTAAGCACTAAATACGTTCGATTCTGCTGAACTAAGCACTGTTCAGGGGTTTTAGACAAAGATTCAGCCCAAAAGGAATCTCTGTGTATGAGCTTTGTCTGAGAGTTTTGCTCGTGTTAAACTCTAGGGTGACGGTCTTGTTTTCAAAATAGGATAAATGTAGTTGTGAGACAGATAAAACCCAGGGGCGGTTCTAGGGCTTTTTTGGGTGGGCTTTAGCCCACCCAAAAATAGTCTCAGCCCACCAAAAAAAAAAAAAAAAAAAAAAAAAAAAATCCTTTCCCCTCTCCAAATCCATGTGGTCATTAGTAGCAGTTTCTGTTAACACATTCACTGCCAGCCATTTTTTTTTTTTTACTGTAGGTAGGTTCTGCCAGAGGTTTTTTTTGAGGATTCTGGCTCATCTTTCAAGACCCGAGGATTCTTTTCTGCTAAGATTTTGTGAACACACAATATCTCAAAAGAACTAATAGAATGAGTGCTTTCTCTGTCTAAAAGAGTTAGTTTGTAGAGTTAGTAGTTATGTAAGCATTAGCAGTTGAATACAGCATGGTTTCAGCGTCAGAAAAATTATTCAGAGATAAACGGCTTTTTGTGAAATTCGATAGAACAGTCACTTTAACCATTCATTTTTGGCATCAGTAAGACGTCAGACATCTAAACAATAGTTTTGAACAGTAATTTCCTCCATAACAGCAGGAAACCCCCCTCTGCTTCCAACTCCTCCCTCCGTGGGCGTTCTTCTTGGCTGCAGCGGCCATGTCACAAGCTCGTTGCTGCTGCTGCTGCTGCTGCTGCTGCTGCTGTGCCTGTCTGCGCGGCCGCTCTTTGAGGAAGTCTGGATGGACTCGCTCGCTTCTTGGAGTTTTGGTTGAGAGCTTTGATGAAGCTTTTGCGATTCTGGTCATATTTATGCTGCGTGTTTCAAAGTGTGTTCCACCCGTAATCTATTATGCAAATTTGCAATCCCGAACCGCCAGCAATCAGCGCGAAAACGAAAGCGTTTTCGCCAATCCATTTTCATGAGAATGGCTTCGAGGAAGCCATTCTCATGAAAATGCTTGCCTTCCTCTAGTCAGGAGAGCACTGTCGCCACTTAGTGGGTCGGTGGAATGGGTTGTAAACGTTCGGTGGTTCCAATAATTATATAAGAGATGTAAAAGGGTTAGATGCACATCCCACGGTCAAAAAAAAAAAAATCATTTTTTTGACGGAGTAATACGTCATTGGCAGTGAACCGTTGGATTTTTTTTGACGGAGTAATACGCCGTTGGCAGTGAACGTGTTAAAATTATCTTTTTTTTTTTTTTTGCTTTAAAACTATTTTTTAATTTTCTGCATAAAGTTCATGAAAAAAAGTGGCATTCTTGTTTTTTCCCACAATAATTTCATAATACCATTTGTAATGCCACCGTTGTAGTGCTGTTGTTCAAAATTAAAGTACATTTTCTCAGATTTATTGGTGTCTTTCTAGTCACACAATTTAATAGTCAGTGTTTCCCATACACTGATCTATTTGTGGTGGTACACCCTACATATATTTTGACCCCCACAAATACTGCCACATATTAATTTCAACTAGTTGACTGCAAACTCCTGCTTTAGTGCTTACAGTATATTATTATCTTGTCGGAATATTATTCCAGCCAATAAGTTAGGAAGTTCCCTTTTGATTTAATTCTACTTTTGTTTTGCCTACAAAGCAAAATGTTACTTTACTTGAAACTCCCCTGAAGTGATTTTGGTATTATTTATGCAAACATAATTCTACCATATAGTAACCTGTATGCAGAATATATATAGTATATACTGTATAGGGAAACAATTATTTTTTCATCGCTGTAAAACCACAGAACGGTAAAGAAGATATTGATGTGTGTAGTTCTTCATAGATCTAGTCTCTTCATTTTGATCTCAAAGTGCGCCAGTTTGATCCATTTTTACTTGAAACTGTACAACATTTTCTTCCGGGGGGGCATGCCCCCGGACCCCCCTAGGGGTTCAGTGGTCCATGACCTTTGGGTGGGCTGAGCCCACCCAAAGCTATGATGCTAAAACCGCCCCTGATAAAACCTAAGGAAAAGAAAATAACTGGTGAGGACAAACCCGCTGCGTTTGTAGAAATCCAATCCATTATTTATTTTTTCCAGAAGTTAAAACTCTGTAAAGACCAATACATAATTTTGTACAAGCTATTTGCTGTGATATATAGAAGGTATTCTATGTAAAAGACCAGAAATAAGAACAACAACAAGTGAACAATTTGCTGAATTTAATTTATTCAGTTGATAATTAAAAACTTTAATTGTGCTCGTCATGGGTAACAAACCGGGAATAGTGGAAGTCCAAACGGGCCCCATTATTTCTGTAATGAGGGAAAAGCATCCGGGTTCGACGGAATGCGTGGATATTTGGTGTGCGATTGGTGGATTTCCTAAGGGAGGTTCATTAGGATGGAGTGATCTTAGAAGGTTGAGGGGATGGTTGGTAAACAAAGAAAAAGAATTGAAGAGTGGAAAGAGAGTTTCTGTGAAGAAGTTGCTTGAATTTCAAAAACACAAGGAATGTTTGTTGATGTGGGAAATGGAATCAGAGTTTGAAAGAAAAAGTAGGCGCAGCGCAGCGAAAGCGCTGACCACTTTGCCTGCTATGGGCAAGGGCGATTTATTGACTGATGCTGAATTTAAACACATGCCAGATGAACCTGTCTCTGCTCCATGTTCCCTAAAACGCCAGTTCGTTGACCCGACCCTCGACACATGCCTGGCGACGTGCCCTTCTGCGCCGCTACCCCAAAACGCTCCACCACCACTCCCGGTGGCAGCGGTTTCACCAGCATCTCAAGAACCACGTTTCCAGGTTGATCCTCAGCAGCTCGCTGAACAGCAACAGTGCGCCGCTGTCCAAGAACTGATCCGCACCTTCCGAACCAGCCTAAATCTACAAGCTCCACCTCAACTGCTGTCTACCCCGGGTACTGCACTGTACCCGCCCCTGTCGCTCAACCCGCCACCATACGCGCAAGTATCACAATCTGTCCTGTCTGCATCTAACCCCTTCTACACCCCGGAGTGCTCGTCCGGACGCAAGCAGGAAGAGGCCGCCGCCCCATCTCTTGAGGCCGGCTCTGGCTCCGTGATGCATCGCCTAGATGAGGCTGTCTCTAACCTCTCCAAAATGTTCTCTCCAGCAGCAAACCGCACCCGGTCCAGTCCTCCTGTGGCAGGCCATCCCAACACCCGGTCTCATGGCGCCTCGGAGATCTCCTACTCCCACCAACTGCCGATGATTCAAGCTGCGGGCCCCCTCGGCCCCGTCCTGGTGCATCGTCCCTGGAGCGAGGCGGAGGCAAAAGAGAATGTGAAGCATCTGCCGGACGTGACTAAGTCAGGGTCAGTATTCGCCACACAATTTGAAGCCTTCTGTAGGGAGTTCCTGCCAACCACCGCGGAGTGCCGACACCTTTTAATGGGGCACTTGGGCCCCATTAATTACAATCGCATCCCCGCCGAACACCTGGTAGGTGAGCACTCTTGTCAGTTTCACACTCCAGCTGGGGATGGTGGTGTCCCTCGTCTAGATATGACCGACGCCGTGAACAAGGACTGGGACCTGTGGATAAAGGCGATCTGCGCAGCCATCAAAGCAGCGTTCCCAGCTCGGATCGACTTCGGCAAAATCACCACCTGCACTCAGGCACCAGAGGAAGACGTTGGTAATTATCTCCTCCGCCTGATCAAGGTCCACAACGAACACTGTGGTATGGACACCCCCGCGGGCGGCTACGCTGCAGGTGGAGTGTTAACGCCTTACGAGGCTATTCTGAAAAATGCTTTCCTTGAAGGTATCTACCCCTCCCTCAGAAGACGCATCACCGCCAGGCTGATCGGGCTGGAGAACGCCCGTCTGGAGAAGGTGCTCACTCATGCCAAACACGCCCAGAAGCTAGAGAGGGAGGAGGGCAGCAAAACGGATAAAAAGAAAGGTAAAGACATGCAGGACGCACACTTGGCAATGGTACAGGCAATGACTCTCTTTACAGATGGATACAGAGGCAGAGGGCGCGGCAAGGGCAGGGGCAACAGAGGACAGAGAGGATGGGGACTATCTCGTCCCCAGGGAGCGGAGGATGCTTGGACAAACAACGGAGGCCAGGAGGAAGGTGAGGATATCTGTTTTAATTGCAAGAAAGCAGGACATTGGCGCAACAAGTGTCCAGAGGCTCCACGACCAAAACGTGGGCGCGGAGGACAGAGAGGAAGGGGAGGCCCAGCACGGCCTTCTCACACCCAAGACCAATGGCAGGATGCGGGTGAACAATGACGGGAGGAGACAGCCCTTTTCCCGCCAACGGCATGTGCAGGGGGCCGGAGGGGACTGAGCACGGGGTCAGAGATAGGTAACACACACTCTACACCGCTCCAATGCAAAGAAGACCAGCTTACAGCTAACACTGATGAGACAAAAACACAGAAAGCACAAATTGAAAGAATTGTTGCTTATCTAGAAGAAAAATACAATGTCACAGGAACATATGCTAGATACAGTAGCGAGGCTTTTAGAAATATGCCTATGCTTGATTTGAGTGTCAATGGTAAAACGCTTTCGTTTTTGGTGGATACTGATGCCACATACTCTGTTATTCAGGAGCATTGGCTACCAGGTGTCAAGATGAGTGGACGTACGGTCAATTCCCAGGGAGCATCAGGTGCCATCACCAAGGAAACGTTTACGATTCCTTTGTCATGTACCTGTGCTATTACGTCTACCCCACTTGTACACTCGTTCCTCCTCTCGCCATGGTGTCCTGTTAACCTATGCGGCAGAGATTTGATCTGTGCGCTGGGACTTAGCCTTGAATCAACTCCTGAGGGGCTAATGATATGCGCAAACTCTTCTCTTGTGCCAGAAATGGTTATGTTCAATCCCACCACACCTCTATATGTTTATCAATGGATGGTGGGGATTGATGACGCAGAGAGGATGCTCAATTTTGCGCTGTCAAAAGTCTCCTTAACAGCTGATTTTATGGAAGCTGAGCACCTCCATTGCACTGCTCATGTTTCCAGAGGCATCGATAGAGATTTTGAAAAGGCATTCTATCGCAAGAGTGAAGATACACTCATCACTACGAATTTCTATTTTCGTGGCGAAACATCCGCCTTTGCCGTCTCCCTTGACAGACAGCAGCGACTGATGTATCAGGTGTATGGCTCCGCCCCTCACATCTCTATTTCAAGACACCCTGAGCGACAGTGGAAACAGATAGGCACATTTGTGGCAGAAGCCAACTCATGTAATGACTATGAGTCATGCACGGACCCCGAGGGGAGTATGTACTCTCCCTCTAGTGGAATTACCAAAATGGTGTTCCAGTGTAGGCTAAAAGCATGGCGTTCTGTGTATTTGCTCGACCCAAACGACGATGACATCTGCCCCACGATGATGATGATGACATTACCTGACGACCATGACGTGTTTAAACAGGTGCCCGATAGTCTATGGGCAAAACACAAATATGACGTTGGACTAATAAGAGGCTGCCCCCCAGTTGTGATCACACCACGTTGATTTCCGCCCTAGGAAAGCTCAATACCCTCTTAGGCCTGAAGCATTAGAGGGCATTAGACCAGTGTTTCTGGCGCTCCTGGAAGCGGGCATTATTGTTCCATGTCCTGACTCTGCTGTCTGTACTCCCATTTTTCCGGTCAAGAAAATCCGACCCCCGGGTCAACCTACTGAGTGGAGGTTCGTGCAGGACTTGAAGGCCGTCAACGCTGCTGTACACGCGCGCGCTCCTCTGGTCCCGAATCCTTACACCATCATGACGCAAGTTCCGGCTGAAGCTAAGTGGTTCTCAGTGGTGGATCTCTCTAACGCTTTTTTCAGCGTCCCGGTAGACAAAGACAGTCAGTTCTGGTTTGCTTTTCATTTCGATGGCAAACCTTACACGTTCACCAGGCTCTGTCAAGGTTTTTGCAATTCCCCCACAATATACAACAGCGCTCTGCATGACAACCTAGAGACGCTCACATTGACGAAAGGAAGCGCGCTCCTGCAGTATGTTGATGACCTTTTGATATGTGCCAGCACAGAGGAAATCTGTAAACGTGACACTATCAAACTGCTACAACATTTAGCAGCCAATGGTCACCGGGTCAGCAAGTCCAAGATGCAGTTTTGTCAGGAGAGCATCCAGTTTCTAGGGCATAACATCTCTGCGTCTGGGAAAACCATTTCTCCCTCTCGCATATGTAACAGACCTGGCGTGGCCTGGCGTGTGTACAGATTACAGTGTCCTGTAAATAGGTGAAAATAGTTTAAATGAAGAGCAGAAGAGTCTAGCTGCCATTCATCTGGTCGGCGTGTAACCCCAGAATCTATTCAATTAAACATGTTCAAATGCATTGTTCTCTTTTTTTTTTCATGTCCATTCAATAAACTTTCAATCATCTTTGGTTCAAGTTCAACAGAAATTAACAGATCCAAAATACTATATAATATGACACATTTGCCCATAAATAAACAAATAAATCTATAGCATTGCTAGAATGACATATACAGGAATAAAGGACCTTTCATATACTATCAGTCAGTCTAACTGTATTCAAGCTTTTACACACTACTGTGTACTATGTATATTCCTATACAGGTTAACATATAGCATTTTGACAACAATGGCATTGATTAATTATCTCAGACAACATGGCAATCTTATAAACAAATATCTTCAAACAGTAACGTTAGTAAAACAAAATATAAAGTGCATCAGAGCTGTAAACATGTAGGATATATTAGTCAGAAGCGGGAGTCTAAACAATAGCCGTGGCCGCCATTACACGCGCCGTTTACCACTATCAAGAAGCTGGAATAATTCACGTCAACGTCACGAAATTAAACAGTGCATCTGTAAACATAACATCAAGAGATAATGCTTCTCTAATGATTATTTCTACCGTCTGTACCTTTGTACACATTACTAACCTGTAAATAGGTGAAAATAGTTTAAATGAAGAGCAGAAGAGTCTAGCTGCCATTCATCTGGTCGGCGTGTAACCCCAGAATAGAGAGTTTACGACCCCGCCGTTGCAAAGACAGTCCATTTACGGCACTCCTGCTGCCCTCTGCTGCCCTCTACTGTCCGGAGGACTAGATAACCCAGGTGAAAAAGTATTATACTTAAATTATACTTTTCACAGTATGTACTAAGTACACTTTCAGTTAGCATATGTTAATTTGGTACCCTTAAGTTATACTTAAGTGTACTTAAGTAGTCATTTAGTAGTACTTATGGACTCCTTGAGCACCTTTTAAGTGTAATTTGTATGCTTTTTTGGAACAACTTTTTATAAACTTTAAGTGTACTGAAGTACACCAGTGAAAAGCATGATTCGTGAGCATTCAAAACACACTTTCAGTACAATTGTATTATATCACCAGTGTGTTGAAAGTATACTTAAAAAGGCATTATAGATCAATTGATGTAGTCTACAAGTATACTTTAAATACAGTTATCATACTATTAATATTCTTCTAGCATGCCTCAGTAATATTTCAAATAAACTTCAAATGCACTTTTTGATTTTAATTAGTACATTTAAAGTGTGCTATTGTTAATAAGAAATGTATTTATAGTGAAGTTCTATCACAATTTAAGCATAATAAAGACATGTACTTAAAGTGTACTATAATTGACTAAAAGTGTATCTGAAGTGTATTCCATCATTGCTTATGCGTCAGGATAAAAGTGTATTTTAAATAGAACATTGTTATACTTTAAGTACTGTATTAAATGTTCCTGAAGTATACTCACAATACATCACTATTACACTTCACATGGTGCCATTTTAGTACACTCCAAATGTGCCGTTTTGTTCAATGACCAATTGCACTTCAATTATGAGAAAAACACATTTTATTTACATTAAAATATTATGGTAATACAAATGTATGTAAGAAATTAAAACAGTTACCAGTAGCGATGCACAATATATCAGCAATCATATGGCTATCAGCTGATGTTTGATCTTGAATATATCAGTATCAGTCCGATGAGCCGATGGCTGGAAAGCCCTTGTTGGTGGCCTATACCCCAGGAGGGGTAGTAGACATAAGTAAGTCCGATGAGCCAAATAACCAAAATGTTAAACCATGAAGCCACAGTCCTGAAGGCAGGCTGGTTGACAACGCAGGCTGGCTGACAACGCAGGCTGTGATCTGCTCCCATAGGCTGCTGTCCTTCTGCACCGGAGTGGAAGACCTGTCCGCCGACAAGGCTGAGGGGATGGGGAAAGAAAAAGACAAATTAATGCAAGACAAGCTTTTATAGTGAACGCAGAGGTCAAGGAACTGTAAGAGAAGAGGTAGAAATTTAACAATGTGGCTTTGTTGCCTAAACCTAACCAACGGCACTACACGGCCTCTATTAGGGCTGCGCGATTTATCGTATTTTCATCGCCATCGCGATATGAAAATGCGCGATGAACACATCGCAAAAGTCACGTGTTATCGCAAAAAAAAAAAAAATTACAGTGCACATGAACGCAACATGCAAGATACCGGCTGAATAAGTGTCCAAATGTTCATGTCATTCTGGCCAATACTCCACTTCTGTTATAACATTTCAGTCTGGAATATGGAATATCTTTCAATAATCGTTATGACTAAAAGTAATCTCATGTGTAAGAAATGACTGTTCTACATTGAAGTAAAAATGTAAATAATTAACTTGTTGGTTTTGGATTTTTTTTAGCTTCAAGAGTGCATTTTTGTTCGTATGACCCTCAACACAGGCTTTGAGAATCCCGTGCCACTTACTGATACATATGCTTAAATTAACACACTCGTATTGCAAAATGAATTTAGGCCCTCACTGTAATACTTCAGAAGTTGAATTTGAAGTTCAGCATTAATACATTTGTCATTTTTTGTCTTAGATTTACCTTTGTGTGTTATTGCAATATCAAACTACGGTACATAATTGAGAATCGATTCTAGATTCTGGAATCGAGAATCGTTGGAATCGAGAATCGATTCTGGAATCGGATCGTGACCCCAGGAATAGGAATCGGATCGGATCGTGGCTTAGCCGGATCGGAGCACCCCTACCCATTAATATTTTTTTTATAGCATTTTTCTATTTATCGCAGGTCATATCGTCATCACAATATTGAACAGTTATCGCACATCGCAGCTTTTCCTCATATCGTGCAGCCCTAGCCTCTATCTTCCCAAAAGCGCTAATTTTCCGCTCGTTTAACGCCATGCGCAATGCAAATTGGGGGCGGACACAACCGCATGACTGTGAGATAAGTGTACTGGGCATTGGCTGCCACAAGCCAAAGCAGGCGTTTCAGCGCTAAAATGTGGGATAGATGGCGTTATCCTATCGTCAGCAGCACGCAATTACTTTGGTGCCATGGCACGAGTCCGATACCTCACGAGTCCGACACCTCACGAGTCCGAAAAAAGAGGCTAACTTCCCCCAGACCCTAACCCAAAACCTAACCTCTCCCACCCCCACGCCTAAACCTAACCTCCCCCAGACCCTAACCCAAAACCTAACCTCTCCCACCCCCACGCCTAAACCTAACCTCCCCCAGACTCTAACCCAAAACCATGAGGTGTCGGACTCGTGAGGTATCAGACTCGTGAGGTATCGGACTAGGGGGCAGTCCCCATTACTTTGCGCTAAGAGCTATGAAAAGGACCTCTTACGCGCAAATACCTCTCTGCGCTGGGCGCTCTGCACAGAGATTACGGCTGCGCTCCGAGCGCAGAGAGGTATTTGCGGAGTGGAAAGTGGAATTACTTTTGGATATTTATATATATTTATATATATTTGGGTATTAGCAGCAGATAATTCAGTGAGGCAATCAACTATAACTCACTGAGAAACTTTTATCACATCGCAAAGAGGGAAATAAATTGAGAACACTTGTGGGACAATGGACATAGGCTATTTACCTTCATAACCCGAAGGGTCGGCACCACAGACGATCTGTCAATGAGCTCTCTCTGTCCTCGCAGGAGTACACTCTATTACGCATGGAGATAATTACAGCATATTGCATGCCTCGGTGAGGCAACCTCACGCAAACAACCATTGCGAGACGGGAATCTGATTGGTTTTGATTGACGTATGCCAGCCTTGCCCGGTCACGCCTGTGAATAATTCTGGTAGTTAAGACCGCCCAAATCCCATTTGCGCGGGCATTTTGGGGGGTTACATGCTGCCACTCTGACGTTCTGCCACTCCGAAATATCGGCACTCAGAAAGGGTTCTATATTCCCCGTTTTTCACTAACCTCTCCCAGCCCCCACGCCAAACCTAACCTCCCCCCATGCCTAAACCTAACCTCCCCCAGACCCTAACCCAAAACCTAACCTCTCCCACCCCCACGCCTAAACCTAAGGTCGGCATTGCGGCTTCTAAGGTGAACGACCGCCAGTCCGAATACTGGAAGTTAACATTCGGAGTGGCAGAGCTTCGGAAAGGCAGACAGTTACCATTTTGGGGCGCAGATGATTTTTGGCAGAATTGTTTCCGCATGCCCGCCGAGAATTGCATCCCCAACATATTTCGGGGCTGTTTTAACTTAGAAATCAGGGAGGTCACGTCTACCAGACAATTATATCACTTTGAAACAGTAAAATTTCTGTATAAATCATTACCAGTAGCTCCCGTGAGGTGGGGATGTTTTTTTTTTGCTGCTCGGTGGGGGAGGCAAGGCGGAACGCTATCGTCCGTGCCTTAATGCACGCGCAAACAGTGCGCAAAGCGCTATTTAGGGATAGCGCCTGTCGGAAGATAGAGGCCCACGTGTTTACTTTAGTTCTTAACGGTGGAGGAATGGAACTGTTAACATCGGTAGTGGGCCATGGGATCCTGACTATACGTCAAACTAGGATGCGATGAGAATGAGAACGTGCTGGGTGTGAAGAGACAGTAGTCTGCTTGCTACTGAAACACACAGGCCACATCTTCTTTCTGGACGGACAGATTTGTCACCGCAAATTAGAGGCATTTTCTATTTTATTTTTAAATGGCGTTGACATTCCAAAACAACAGAAATCTATCCTTTCTGATGGATCGGTGTGGCTGCAGTTAATTCCTTCCAGAGTCATGTTCACAGCACACAGAACACAACACAGCGTATAGCCTAATATATTTACATAATCGTTCAGTCATTTTCTATAGGATAACCACTGTGTGTGCGCGTTTCTTCCCCAGCGGCAGCATGGTCTGGGGGAGAAACGCGAAACCGAAAGTAGACCAAGATGCGTGTTGCATCTCAAATATCCAAATATTCACTGTTGACCTACCACCGAATATCCGGAGCCCAAATGTTTTTTTTCGGGCCAGCCCTGGAATTAGATGACTATGAGCAGACAAATAAATGAGCATATACTGTACTTCCTGCTTAATATTTCCTCCTACTGGGCGTCCGGGTAGTGTAGCGGTAGATTCCCTGCCTACCAAGATGAGGGTCGCAGGTCCGTGCCCCCGTGTTACCACCGGCTTGGTCGGGGGTCTATACAGACACGATTGGCTGTGTTTGCGGGCGGGAAGCCAGATTAAGGGCATGAGTCCTGGTCGCTGTACGACCGCCTCCTCTGGTCAGTCAGGGCGCCTGTTCGGGGCGGAAGGGGACTGTGGGAATAGCGTGATCCTCCCACATGCTACGTCCAGCCACTGAAGCTCCCCGCTATCAGGTGAAAAGCAGCTGGCAAATGTGATCGACAGAGGGGGTGGAGCAGCGAGCGGGGCAGCAGAGGGAAATTGGCCAAGTACAATTGGGGGAAATGAGAAAAAATAATAATATAAAAAGGGATAACCCACCTACTGATGTTGACGAGTCCGTTAGTGGCGTGTGCTTTCCGTTGAGGCTGAGTGAGGTCAGTCAGACTGAGAATGATCTGATGTTCAGTGAAGATGAGGTTGGAGCAAACACACCAGAGGGCACATCTAGAAACACACACCCACACCAACAATTACTCCCAACAGCTTTTAGAAGCACCTGAAGAGTATGGCAACTGTATCACATTTGAAATATTCCATGATTAAGATAAGACATGGGGAGCTGTGCAAATAAAAACAGACATCCAGAGCAGGACTCTACCTTAGTCTCTTCCTATTTCAGCCCTACTTGGGGAAAGTCTGCTGAGAGTGGGCAGGATGCTCTACACAGGGCAGCGCTGAGCAGCGGCTGGATGGCTGGTATCCCAGCAGAGGGTGGGTGGCTGGTACAGGCCCTTGACAGGTGACACGACCGCTCTGGGAATCACAAACAGGATCATATTATATATACTGTATTCCAACCACATGCAAGCACCAGGTCCCTCAGCTTTTTTTTTAAATAAAATACAGTTGGACTGTCATACATCTGGGCAGCTGTATCTGTTGTCGATGGAGTGATGTCGAGTTTCTACGAGGAGTAGATGGGTAGTGAAGATGCAGCGCACACAGAGCAGCCTCTGGACACACTGCCTTAAGCTGGACAACAAAGTCAGATAAGATTGCAGTGAGAAAACTTCATTTTCTATCTGTAGTACTCATGAGTGTAATTTTTTTTCAGCATCTTCTGGAGAATCTCTTTTTGTGGATTTTTCTCACATTTTCTCCCCAAATGTACTTGGCCAATTCCCCGTTATAACGGTCGTTGCGCGGGTCAGAGGGGTTTCACCAGCAGGACGTAGCGCATGGGAGGATCATGCCATTCCCCCCAGTGCCCATTCCCCGAAACAGGTGGCCCGGCCAACCAGATGAGGCGCTAGTGCAGCGACCAGGACTCATACCCTACCGGCTTCCCACCCGCAGACACGGCCAATCTTTAGGAATGTCTGACCAAGCCAGAGGAGTCTGGCAGGAGTTGAACCTGGGACTCCGCGGTGGTAGGCAAGTGCTTTTACCTCTACACCAGTGGTTCCCACCCACCGGGCCCCGGTCCATAAAGCATTTGCTGCCACGCCGCGGGGAAGCTAATATGATTCTGCAGGGAGAAAGAGAGTGAGATAGCTCTCTCTACACACACACTTGCATTAAGAGAGGGTCCATGAAATTGAGAGTTTACAGTCTATTATTTCACTTGTAATTCACTATTCCAGTGTGTCAGAATTTTACATACACTAAGAAGCTGACTGTCCCCTAGCCCCATAACGTGACGCTGCTACTGTACTCCGATAATATTCTCGTACAGCAGTCATCGTCACACAGCGTTCGAATCCTCAATAGGTGGAAAACGCTGTTAAAAAAGCTCTCCTACCCGTATCCCACCTCCGATTGCAGATCCGAAGATATGCTAGTCCGCCTAGTGAAGCCAGTAATTTAGCCGGCGCTGTTAAAATGATACTGCTTGCGTGAAACAACCGTTTAGAAGCAGTCTTTGTACAGCCTGCGCTGAATTTACAGCAGGGTGTGTTTGATCTCACTATCTTGGTGCACCGCTTGCACATGGCGAGCAAACAACACATGCAGTCACACGGAGACAGCGGCTGTCAGTGATCAACGCAAATCCAGCGCACCTGGGAAGCAAAACATGTCATGAAATAGGTTCCTGTCGGCTTCTCCTGTCCTCAATACGGCACAGGCTGTGCAAAGACTGCTTCTAAACGGGTGTTTCACGCAAGCAGTATCATTTTAACAGTGCCGGTTAAATTACTGGCTTCACTAGGCGGACTATCATATCTTCGGATCTGCAATCGGAGGTCGGATACGGGTAGGAGAGCTTTTTTAACAGCGTTTTCAGCGGGGACCGCCTTCCATTCCGAAACACCATCGTTCCGACACACCCCCACTCAGAAACCCCCCCACTCCGAAATTGAAATTGATTTAACCCCCCCACTCCGAAATTGATTTTCAAGTCCATCTTTCTCCGAGTTTCCTGCATTCCTGCAGCTTGAAATAAATGTTTCAACTCATTGTTTTTTTTATTATATGTCACTGTCTTCATATAATTTCGCTATAGCAGTAAACACGAGCCTGCTGCATTCAGATAGATACAGGAATGTGAACGTTAGATACATCCTAAAATCAGCTGTGGATCACAGACATGTTTGCACTCTGTGTTGTTCAGAATCGTGCGAGCCGCTGCTCAGGGACTGGGCACAGCTGTCCTGCTTGCTTTCTCCCCCACTCCGCAAAGAAATAGGCTACACCTTGACAACGCACACTCTAGTTAACTGCGTATCGGGCCCGGAGCAGTGTTTTTATTTTTATTTTTTGGCACACAGACTTTCCACTCTGCTGGTCTAAATAGCCTACCAGGTGTGGTCTTGCGCATTCCTGGCTCGCAGTTTTCTGCAGGTGCACAGAGATATCTCTCTACAATCACTAAACATTGTTAATTTATGTTGTCTTGCCATACAGTTTGTTAAATTTGTCAAATGCGTAATCCGAGAGCGCAAGGATCTGTTCCACAGCAGCATATTCAACTGATTATTTTTACGCCGACAGGATCTACCGTAAATTCCGGACTATAAGCCGCGGCTTTTTTCCCGTTTTTTGGCCCCTGCGGCTTATATAACGGTGCGGCTTATCTATGGATTTTTTCAGAAAAAAAATTCCAAATACAAATAAAATCTCTCTTTTTTAGCACTCTTTCTACCTATAAATCCACTTCTGTTTTAATTTCCTCTGTTGCCCTCTTTTCACCACACCGCGGACACTGTGTGCACTGTCGAAATAAACAAAGGTGTTGTGTTATGTTGTTTTGTTGAAATGTTATGGTAATATGGTAAATGGGAGCTTCCTCAAACAGCCAACAATCCCCTCTGTGCGTGAACCCTTACATATGGTAATTACGGTAAGCAAACGGCCACTCGGTGACCTCCAAAATCGATGGATTTTACAGGTTACACAGCTTCATCAGCACATTTTATGTGCATTGCTTTGCTGCTTGTTTTTTCGATTATTTTTTTGTAAAGCACCTTGAATTGCCTTTGTGTATTAAAGACTTGACATCATTGGCGGAAATCAACCGGTTACTCCTACCGGTTCAAAGTTCATCAGCCGCCCGGAATCACAACAAGACGAGCAGTCTCTCTCTCACTTACCATGGGGAAGGTACGCAGAAATTCACACGACGCAGCTTTCAAGCTGAAAGCAGTCGAACTCGCACTAAAAGAGGGAAACAGAGCAGCAGCGCGTACCCTGAGCATCAATGAGTCGATGGTGAGACGTTGGAAGAAGCAGCAGGAGGAACTGTCTCAGTGTAAGAAGACCAAAAAGTCCTTCAGAGGCCACAAAAGCAGATGGCCGGAACTAGAAGATTCCCTTGAAGACTGGGTGTTGACCCAGAGAGCAGACGGCCGAGGCGTTTCCACGGTGCAGATCCGACTGAAGGCCAAAACAGTCGCCACCGAGATGAAAATTGAACATTTCAGAGGTGGGCCATCTTGGTGCTTCCGATTCATGAGACGAAAGGGACTGTCCGTCAGGGCGCGGACGACTGTGTGCCAACAACTCCCTCCCGACTACCAGGAGAAAATCGCAAACTTCGGCGAATACACACAAAGGAAGATCAAGGAATATTCCATCGAACCGGAGCAGATCATAAACATGGATGAAGTGCCTTTGACGTTCGACCTGCCACTCACTCGCACTGTTAACAAGAAAGGTGAATCGTCGATCACATTGAGAACCACTGGGCACGAGAGAACGAATTTCACTTGTGTTCTCGGCTGCACAGCATCTGGAGCAAAGCTGCCGCCAATGGTGATTTTCAAGCGGATTACGATGCCGAAAGAGAAAATGCCCAGTGGGATATGCGTCAGAGTCAACAAGAAAGGGTGGATGATGGAAAGTGTCATGAAGGAGTGGTTGGCTCAGTGCTACGTCAAGCGCCCTGGAGGATTCTTTCACCAAAAGAAAGCTTTGCTCGTTCTGGACAGCATGAGGGCTCACATAACAGATTCGGTGAAAGCAGCCATCAAGACCACAAACAGCATTCCAGCTGTGATTCCTGGGGGCACGACCAAGCATCTACAGCCACTCGACATCAGTGTCAATCGCGCATTCAAAGTGGCACTACGCGTTGAGTGGGAGACGTGGATGACGAGCGGGGACAAATCATTCACAAAAACAGGGCGCATGCGAAAAGCAACTTTCGCACAAGTTTGCCAGTGGGTCCTGACAGCGTGGAGGAGTGTTAAAACATCCACGATCACCAACGGGTTCCGAAAGGCTGGACTGCTGCGTGATGAAGAGGAGGACGCCGCCACAGCTGAGGGCCTTCAGAGGCTGTTCGATTCCGACAGTGACGAAGAGGAGTTCGTTGGTTTTGAGAGCGACAACGAAGGAGAGAGGAGAGTGGTTGACGAAGCCACCCTGAACCTGTTCGTTTCCGACACTGAAGTTGAGGACTTTGCTGGTTTCAGTACGGAGGAAGAAGAGGAAGACGAGGATTAGTGACTTGACTTTGACTCTGTTTACAGCCGTTTGCTGCACCTTCACCTAAAAGATGAAGACAAGGATTACGGTACCTGGTTTCATTGTTGGCAGCACCTTATCCTTTTGAGGATTGTTATATTATTGTTTTCCAGTTATTTACTGCACCTTACCTTAACCTTTTGAGAATTGTTTTATTGTTTACAGCACTTTATCCTTTTGAGGATTGTTTTATTGTTTACAGCACATTATCCTTTTGAGGATTGTTTTATTATTATTATTATTGTTTTATTTTTTATAGCTACGGTATTTATTTTGTTGAAATGTTAATAAATGGGAGCTTCTTATAGCCTATAGCCTACCGTAATGCTTGTTTTGTTGAAATGTTAATAAATGGGAGCTTCCCCAAACAGCCATCTCTTTCCCGACATTCCTCTCTGTGCACGAACCCTTTCATATGGTAATTAAACATCAAAACACCCGCGGCTTATAGACCGGTGCGGCTTATATAAGAAAAAAATAGTCAATTTTGGTGCTGCGGCTTATAGACCGGTGCGCCTTATAGTCCGGAATTTACGGTAATCATAAATGATGTTTTCTACACATCTAAAAGGTGAGCTGTTACACACGCCCACATTCATACCCTGACAAGTGTTTGAAAAAAATTAATTGTAACTTTGAGTCAAATGTACACAGTTGAATAAGGTTCATTGAGTCATATTAGCAAGATGTGGACGTTCTTATTTGTGAATGCCAGTCGGGTTGAATTGATTTTGTTTTATGAAAATCGGAGGAAATTTAGCTTCCCCATTCCCGATGGTCTAGCGCCACCTATGCATATTTTCAATAAAAAACAATGAGTTGCAGTGTTTGATGCAGGAAACTCGGAGAAATATGGACTTGAAAATCAATTTCGGAGTGGGGGGGTTTCGAAATGGAGGGGATGTCCCCATTCGGAATAGGGGTGCCTTTAAAAAAAAATGGGAAAACCCCTCCATTACAAAGAATGGAGGTCGATCTTCGGAGTGGGGGGGTTTCGAAAAGGCAGGGTGTAACCGTTTTCTACCTAGTGAGGATTCAAACGCTGTGTGACGATGACTGCTGTACGAGAATATTATCGGAGTACAGTAGCAGTGTCACATTATGGGGCTAACTGTCCCCATGTCCTCACTGCCTACTGCCCAGGTGGGTTCATCAAAAAGGAGTTTCTGTGTGGAATTTGCAGTTCTCACTCTGCTCCCCGGGGGATGAATCCCCTGCAATATATATATAAGAAAATAATATCTGTTCTGTGATAAACCATGACAAAATAGACAGGTTAACATGACCATTTACTATTTTAGGGTGTGTGAGGAAGAACAGTAAACTTATTCCTCTTACCTTCTGTCGTTGCCTTTCATGATCACCCCTTCAAGACAGACAAAATCCTCCCGACATGACTGCCTATACATTGTGAACAGGAGAGAGTTGTAACTAGCATCGAGTTAGCAGCTAACGTTATACAGTACTTGATTGTCTCTGGCTGCTAGCTAGCTAAGCAGACTGAGTCCCCACACTAACGTCAGCTAGCATTGTTTTGTAGCATACTGTTCACCCTTTGAGTAAATGTAATTCACAAATAAGTCTAAAACGATTCAACTGTTAACGTAACATTAACGTTACATCAGTCTCACAGACTAACCTAGCGTTAACTAACGCTGGTAACGTTGTGTTAAAGCAGTCTATACAGAGAATAAGCGCTAACGCAAGCTAATCTGCTTTAGCGTTAGCTAACGTATGCTAGCTAATAGAAAAACGCACATAATGTTGCGTTTCGGGGTACACCAAATACTTTGGTACCGTCTGCTTATACAAGACATACAGTTTTAAATACATGATAAGCAACTAGTTTTGTCAATATTACCGTATCCCGGGCGGCAGGACGCCCGCTCGAATTTCAAACGAAACATGTTGGCTGGCCTGGCGCTGATCACTTCCGGAAGTACCTTCTTCTTCTTCTTCTTCTGATATTTAATGGTGGTTGGCAAACAGCATTTTGTGCAATACCGCCACCTTCTGAATTTTAGCAGTTACACAATATTATTCACAGTGTGGGAAAAACAAAAACGATGTCCACCCAAAGTGCTCAAAAACATAATAGTGTCCATTCTTCTTCTTCTTCTTCTTCTTCTTCTTCTTCTTCTTCTTCTTCTTCTTCTTCTTCTTCTTCTTCTTCTTCTTCTTCTTCTTTGCGTTTATAGGCAGAACCGGGAGTACCTCGCTTTCATGTCTTAAAAAAAAATTGTATGGGCTATTAATAACTTCACTACTTATTTTATTGTTTACCCTTGTTTTATTTGCTTAGTGGTATCTATTTTATCTGAGAACTGAATACAGTAGGCTACATGGAGCTGATACTTGAATTTGATCACTGAGTCTGAGACACATGATTGTGTTTGTGCAGGGCAGGCTAATTTTGATCTTACTGATCTTATTTGAAGAGCTGAATATTTCAGACAAATAGGGATCAGTGCTGAGAGAGAGAAAAAGTAAATTTTAAGATCCTAAATGTCAATGTCACCTTGCTACCTTCTCACACGGATAGACAGACAGGCAGGCGGACGGACGGACGGAGACAGACAGACAGACAGACAGACAGACAGACAGACACACAGACATGTTATTTTAATGTGAGCCAGCTAGCTTTACAAACATTCTCAGAATTAGTGTTTGGGAAGTATAATTAGTTACTTATTATTGATTATTCATTTAAAAAGTAATACAATTACTTTACTTATTACTTGGTTTCAAAAGTACTTGTTACGTCAGCAATCAGCCAAACGTCATACATTTTATTTATTTGCCTATATAGGACAAAAACAAATCATGATCTGGCAACACTAGTCTTGCAAAGCCAGACCTATCTCCACTTTTCATTTCAACACTATGCCAGCGCTGGAGAAAGTAATGCAGTAACTTGAAATTACTTGGATTACTAACTGTAATATAATTACTTTTTACTTCAATGTAGGAAATAAAAAAATAAATGATTTTGGAGCAACTTTTGTCCCCACTGTCTAAAAACTATAGGGTCACACTTTAAAAAATAGTAATTAGTGCATAAAGGGCTAGATAAAAAGTAAAATGACTGAATAAAGACATACTCAAAAAAGTACAAGTACACAAAAAGCTAATCAATTACACTCATTTGAGTACTAGTAATTAGTTTCCTTCCATCTTGTATTACGACTGTAAGTATTTACAACTTATCCTACTTAAAGTACAGCTAAAATGAACTAACATTTAAGTGCACTCTTTATAAGTTTACTTAAATACACTTCTAATGAAGTGGAATTAAAGTACACTACAATAAATCATACTAGTTGTGTATTAAGAAGGACTTTAACAAAAGTGTACTTTTCACAAGTACACTATGTTACCACTAGAAGTGCTTGCACTTTAGTATACTTTTTTGAAGTACACTGAAATACAGCTTAAAATGAACTTATATTAAAGTTCACTCTTTGCAAGTACACTTAAATACACTTGTAAATAATTCAATTTAAAGTGTACTACAATAAAGCATACTGTTAGTGTATTACAATTGACTTGAAAATAAGTGTACTTTTCATAAGTATACTAAATTACCACTTTACGTATTTGCAATTTAGTATACTTTTAAAAAGTACACTAAAATTACAGCTTAGAATGAGCTTATATTAAAGTGTACTATTTGCAATTACACTTAAATACACTTATAAATAATTCCACTTAAAGTGTATGAGAATAAGGTATACTAATAGTGTCTTACAATGGACTTGAAAATAAGTGTACTTTTCACAAGTATACTAAATGACCACTTTACGTAGTTGCAATTTAGTATACTTTTTAAAAGTACACTAAAATACAGCTTAGAATGAGCTTATATTAAAGTGTACTATTTGCAATTACACTTAAATACACTTATAAATAATTCCACTTAAAGTGTATGAGAATAAGGTATACTAATAGTGTATTACAATGGACTTGAAAATAAGTGTACTTTTCATAAGTATACTAAATTACCACTTTACGTAGTTGCAAATTAGTATATTTTTTAAAAGTACACTAAAATACAGCTTATAATGAACTTATATTAAAGTGCACTTTTTTAAAGTACACTTAAATGCACGTGTAAATAATAGCAATTAAAGTGTACTATGATAATATTAATTAATACACAGGACAAGATGTTACTATCCCTTGTGCCAAAATCCGAGGAAAAACACATTTAGAAGCCCAATCCAGAATAAAACAAGCTAACAGGCTAACAAACTAATAAACAAGACACAAATCACCAGTTACCTACCCTAGCCAACAGCAGTATGAAGCATGTCATTGGGGTTTTCAAGTGGGCACCTTCCTTCACCGACGTTTCGTTAAGTTAGGCCCACGACACCTCAAGAAGGCTTAACGGTGTAATCCAGCGTCCTGGAAACACCCCCCTCCATGCTACCACCGCACAACTGCATATTACCTCACTATCTAAGCCTAGCTATCCAGGTCGATTCGGTATGACATTCCTGACTACACCACCACTGTCAATGATTCAGCCCTGTTGATGCGGACCGTTAATCATGACCACCAACAAACAATCCCTAACTACACCACCACTGTCAATGATTCAGCCCTGTTGATGCGGACCATTAATCATGACCAACAAACAATCCCTAACTACACCACCACCGTCAATGATTCAGGCCTGTTGATGCGGACCGTTAATCATGACCAACAACAAACAATCCCTAACTACACCACCACTGTCAATGATTCAGCCCTGTTGATGCGGACCGTTAATCATGACCAACAACAAACAATCAATCTGACCTTAGTGAGCTCCCCAGCTAGCATGTTTCCTCCTTATCCACAGCCATTCACTTGCTCGTTCTGCTGCCTGAGACATGTTGCTAACCGCAAGTTTCAGGCTCCGTCCCCGAATGCCCAACTCAGTTAGTAAGGCAATAACGGACTTTGCCACAAAACCACGGCAGCCCACCTCTACAGGCCGCACTCGAGCCCTCCAACCTCGCTGCTCTGCCTCTGCTGCCATTTCAGCATACCTAGCTTTCTTGCGCTCATAAGCCTCCTCAACTCGATCTTCCCACGGGACTGTGAGTTCGATAAAATAAACTCTCTTCTCTACCTCAGACCACAGTAACAAGTCCGGACGTAGCCGGGTGCTAACTATATATGCTGGGATGACTAGCTGTTCATTCAAGTCAACCCTCATTTCCCAGGCTCCACCTACACTTAGCTGCCCTAACTTGTGCCTGACCTTAATTGGTCTAATCTTTTCTCCCTCACGTACAAATTTGATCTGTCTATTCTCTTTGCTAGCAACTAGATAATTTACTTCTAGCCGCTTTTCCTCAACTGCAGCTGCCAAACATTTCAACACCTGGTTGTGACGCCAGGTGTATCGCCCCTGGGAGAGACTGACCTTACACCCTGACAGTATATGCCTCAATGTACATACACTAGAACACAACGGGCAGGCACCATCCTCGCCCAACCACTGATTTAAGTTCTGGGGAGATGGCAGCACATCATAAGTAGCCCCTAGAATAAATCTAATTCTGCTGGCCTCCATGCTCCACAACTCTCTCCACTTCAACTTTCTCTTCTCTACACTCTCCCAGTTCACCCACTGTCCTTGCTTTGCCTGCGACACTGCCTTAGTAGATCTTACTGCCTCCTCTTGCCTATGTACTTCTTCAACTACCATCTTCCTCTTTTCTATTACTGATGCCTTGTTCCACACAGGTTTCCCTATGCACAACCCTAAGCCTCCACGCCCATGCTGCACCTGACCTATGATATCCCTGTGTCTAAGAGCTGACTGTGCTTGCTGTACTGCCTCCTTTGGGTTCCACTTCCTCCCTGTTTTAACTGTGGGCGCTACACTCCTAACCACTGGATCCTTTGACTGAGTCAGAGTCATTTCCAGTCTAACCTTAGCACACTTGAACTCCTCTGTCAGGCTAGATAATGGCAATTCCAATATGCCTTTCCCATATAAGGCTACACTGCTTAGGCAGCGTGGGACTCCAAGCCATTTTCTAATGAATGAGTTAATCATCCTTTCTAGCTTTTCTACCTTTGAAAGGGGAACCTCATACACTGTCAGTGGCCACATCAACCGAGGCAACAATCCAAACTGCAAACACCACAACTTTAACTTTCCTGGGAGCCCTGACTTGTCTATACTTGAAATACCTTGAATCATTTCCTGCCTCACCTCCTCAAACTGTCCCTTATCACTGAGACTTGCATCATACCATCTTCCCAAACTCTTGACTGGTTTCTCTAACACTGTAGGCACTACCTCATCATTTATAACAAACTTCTTACCTACTACCCTCCCTTTAATGATTGAAATACTCCTGGACTTACTTGGCTTCACTTTCATTCTAGCCCACTGCAGATTACTATTTAACTTATCCAACAATCTGCTAGTACATGGAGCGGTTGACGTCATAGTCGTCATGTCATCCATGTATGCCCTAATTGGAGGGAGCCGCAGCCCTCCCTGCAGCCTTTCTCCACCCACTACCCATTTTGAAGCCCTAATAATGATCTCCATTGCCATGGTAAAAGCTAATGGGGAAATTGTACACCCTGCCATAATGCCTATCTCCAGCTGCTGCCAAGCTGTAGTGTACTCTGCTGTGGTAAAGCAGAGTTGAATATCTAAGAAGTAGGCTTTAACTAAGCTCTTTATACTACCTGGCACTCTAAAGAAATCAAAGGCCTCCCATAACAGACTATGCGGCACTGACCCGAAAGCATTAGCCAGGTCCAAGAATACTACATGCAGGTCTCTCTTCTCACGCCTAGCTGACTGGATTTGGTGCCAGATCATGCTGGTGTGCTCTAAGCACCCGGAGAAGCCGGGAATTCCAGCCTTTTGCACCAAAGTATCTATTAGCCTATTCTTTTCTAGATAACTAGACAGCCTCTGTGCCACAACACTAAAGAAAACCTTCCCTTCAACATTAAGTAGACTGATAGGTCTAAACTGACTTATCTCTAACGAGTCCCTTTCTTTAGGAATGAAGATTCCCCCTGCTCTACGCCATGCCTTAGGAATAACCTGCTTCTTCCAGACTACCTTCATCAGCTTCCATAGAAACTGCAACACATCTGGAGCACTCTTATACAGCCGGTAGGGGACTCCATTAGGACCCGGGGCTGAAGAGGCCCTTGCACGTCTCACTACTTCTTGAACTTCTTTCCACCTTGGTGGGCTATCATCACACTGGCTCTCTATTTCACCAATAGGTGGAATATCAGCTGGGACTGTCATCTCTCTAAACCTTTCCCTATCTTTGTGAACCTCCTCCAAATATTCCTCAAGCTTCTGCTTAGGTACCATAAGGCTACCATTCTTTTCCTTACTAAACAATGACTTCACAAATCTAAATGGATCCTTATAGAATGCTATTCTAGCTCGCTCTTTCTTTTTCCTATTTTTCCTAATGCTCTCTGCTCTTCTTAAAACTGCCAACCGATCCCTCACATCTGACTGCAAGCAATCAATGCCTTCCTTCTCAACCTCTGTAGCTTTCCTCCACTGCCTCTTAAGCTGTCTTCTCTCCTGGATAAGTCTATCTATCTCTTGTTGGCGCCTAGATTTAACTACCTCACCCTCTAGTTTCTTCCTTTTCTCAAAGACGCCAAACCTTTCCTTACCATAAACCAAATCACTATTGATATCTTCCCACTTCCTACTTTCCGCTGCACCTGGCCACTTAACTCTAGGCTTCTGACCGCTAATCTTCTCCCTTTTTGGCTGGCTGGCCTCTCTGCTTTCCTCGGTGCTAGGACCTGCCTCAACATCAGGGGTGCTGATGTCCTGCGAGCTGTGGGTTACTTCCTGTCGCTGGACTTCACCCGACTGACTTGATAAACTTCTTAAGAAATAATTATCAATGCGGGGTCCCTGTGTTCCCTCTACCAAGCACCTCTTCCTGCCTTAAGTATACTAATACTTTATTAAAATTGACTTAAAAATAAGTATACTTTTTATAAGTACACTATATGACCACTTTAAGTATTTACAATTTCGTATACTATTTTAAAAGTATACTTAGGTACAATTTATAATACACTTGCAAGAAAGTACGCTTTTTAAAAGTAAACTAAAATACCACTTTAAGTATTGGAAAAATTAGTATATTTATTTTTAGTACATTTAAATTGACCTTAATGGCATCTTTTCTGAAGTACACTTTATAAAAGTACATGTTAAATATACTTTATATTAAGCACAAAAAGTAAAAGTATAATTATAATAACTTTTGTATACTTAAATTATATTTCAAATATACAAAAGTATACTACTTTTTCACCTGGGAACTCACTGTGAGGTGAATACACATGACTCAAAACGTTTCAAAAATAAAATATCAGCTTAAATTAAACACAAAATGTGACCACATCTTTCGTGGGCGTCACACGCTCCCCGACAAACAAAAATGGCTCCCGACATTCACAAAATACCTCTTAAACTCAGCCCCATCTTTTTTTCTTTTTAACAATTGAACTCAACACACATTTTTGGGTGTGTCTCAGTATGAAAGGACTGCATTCCCCATACTGGCAGGGCTTGTACTGTATAAAGTCCAGCTGGATTCATCGGCCCCTGTGGGTGGTAGGATGGGTGACCCAGTGACTCATATGTCAGTATCTGAGGAGGTCTCCTGTCACGCGTGGATTTCCTGACTGGTTCACCCTGAGGCGTCACAGGTCGGTCATTGTCATTGTCAAGGGTGACTTGTACATATTCCTGCTCTACAGGGTCACGATCCACAGGTGGGTATTCCTCGTCAGATTGTCCTTCTGGTTGCTCTTGTTCCATTTCCATTTCTGATGCGCTACCTTGCGATTGCTCTGGTGTATGAACTCTTGATGGTATGCGTCTGTGTGGAGATGATCTTTGGAACCGCTCTGGGTTTCTCTGAGTCTCACAGGTGGGTTTTACATTCTGTCTCTGAAGTCCAGTTTGTGATGGCATTCTTAACCAGTATCGTACTCTGGGTGTTTCCCTATCAGAGTTTTCCGAGTCACTGCTTTGGGATGTCTCTCTCTGTTCGTATTCCCTAACATGACTTTTGTTCTTTCTTTTTTCTTTAGGTGGCGATGGATTCGGCGGATCAGGTAAGTTTACAGGTAAGTCGTTTACTAAGTGTAGGAGATTTCTATGGAGGATACGGATTTTATCACTACCAAGGGGACTCACTTTGTAAACCGGACTATCGTGCACTTGTTCTTTGATGACGTATACAGTTTGTTCCCAATAGGACCTCAGCTTCCCAGGCCCCCCTCTCTCACTCATGTTACGGACTAGGACTCTATCACCGGGTTGGAGAACAACTCCCTTGATGTGACGGTCATAATATTTTTTATTTCTCGCGCTCGAGTGTTGACTGTTCTCGGCTGCGATTTTATACGCCTCTTTCATTCTCAAAGCCCATTTCTTGGCATAACCCTGCTGTGTTTCAGTCTGATCTTTTGTTGACAGGCCAAACATTAAGTCTACTGGAAGACAGGGGTGCCGACCAAACATGAGGTAGTGTGGTGAGAAGCCTGTTGCCTCATGCCTAGTACTATTGTATGCGTGGACTACTAGAGGTAAGTATTCTTTCCAGTTACTTTTTTCCTTCTCCTCCAGTGTTCTCAACATCTGGAGTAATGTTCTATTGAACCTCTCGGCCGGGTTCCCCTGAGGGTGGTATGGGGTTGTTCTGGAGTGAGCAACTCCAGCCAGGTGTCTCAGGGTCTTAAAGAGCTCATTTTCAAATTCTCGGCCCTGGTCGTGATGTAATCTGGCCGGGTACCCGAACCGAGGGATGAAGTCACCAAATATTTTTTCCGCAGCTGTTTTACCAGACTTGTTTTTCGTGGCATAAGTCTGTGCAAATCTAGTAAAGTGGTCTACCACTACTAAAATATATTCGTACCCCCCCTTGCTGGTTTCTAGATGCATGTAGTCTATTGACACGAGTTCAAGTGGCGCACAGCTTGTGATGCCACCCATTGGTGCTCTGATATGTGTCACTGGCTTTTTCTGTTTGATGCACGGGCACTTTCTTGTCACATAAGTCTCAATGTCTCTCTTCATGAAAGGCCAGTAGAAGCGGTCTCGCGTGAGGTGAATGACTCTCTCTGCCCCAACATGACCCATGTCATCATGAAGGTGCTTAAGTACTAGGGGGTGGTATCGTGATGGGAGGACAAGCTGTTGGCGCTGACCGGCTGTCCGGTGTAAAAGTTGATCTTTCATATGCAACTTTCCCCATTCGTGCATGAGCTTTCTCACTGGGCCATTGGCTCTCTTTCTGTCCTCATTAGTTAGTACTGTCTTTGACTCTTTAAGTTTGATGAGCACTCCGATAGCAGGATCGTCCCTTTGAGACTTGACTAGTTCACTATGGGGGATGGCGAGTGGAGACACATTCACAAGTGGTTCTGAGCATGTCAGATTTAGGGCAGCGACATACGCAACGTCTTGCCTCTTTGCAGACTCACACCCTTCCCATGTAGCCTGAACTGCCTCTCTCGTGAGCTCCTCAGTACATTTAGTGACATAGGTGTCAAAGTCAAGCGGAAGGCGAGAAAGGGTGTCCGCATCAATATTCACTCTTCCTGGCCTGTATTTAACATCAAATCTGAAGTCTGCTAGCTCACCTACCCATCGGTGGCCTACTGCATTTAGCTTTGCAGTGCTCATCATATATGTGAGGGGATTATTGTCTGTGTAGACTGTGAAATGTGGCGCATAGAACAGATAATCCCTAAACTTTTCACATATTGCCCACTTGAGGGCAAGAAACTCTAGTTTCCCTGAGTGCAAGTTGTAATTCTTCTCAGCGGGAGACAGAGTCCTTGAGCCATAGGCTATGACCCTCAATTTTCCATTTTGTCGCTGGTACAATACTGCACCGAGTCCTTTCTCAGACGCGTCGGTGTGAAGTACGAATGGTGTTTCAAAATCTGGATAGGCCAGTACAGGTGGGTGTGAAAGGGTGTCAATTAACTGCTCAAGGACCCTTTGGTGTTCATCAGTCCACTGGACAGGGGTCTTTGAAGGCAACTGAGCTCCTTTTCCCTTTTTTGGGTTCCCTTTTGTTACTGCAGAGCTTCCCTTAATTTTCAACAGCTCGTAGATGGGTTTTGCGATGCTGGAAAAGTTCTCAATGTATGCTCTATAGTAGCTTAGAAATCCAACCAACTTCCGTACTTCACCCACTGTGCTGGGCCTTTTCTCTTTCAGTGACATGATGGCGTCGATATCTTTTGGGTCGATCCTGACACCATCAGCTGAGACCAACCTCCCTACATATCTGACCTCCCGCCGGAACAGTTCACATTTTGTTGGTCGGAGCTTGACACCATGACGCTGCAGGGCTTTCAGTACTCGACGTACTCCGTCAACATGTTCAGTGAATGACTTGGAGTAGCAGAGGATGTCATCTAGGTAAGGAATACAGCAGCTGTCGCGCAGGGAGTCCAACATTTCCTCCATACTGCACTGAAAAGCAGCAGGGGCGTTGGAGAGCCCGAACGGTATCCTTACCCACTCATACAGCCCCCAAGGAGTGATGAAAGCTGTCATGTATCTAGATCCCTCAGCCATGTAGCCCTGGTGATAGGCCTTGCCCTGGTCTAATATGCTGAACCAGCTGTGGCCCCCTAGGGTGTCTATGAGGTCCTGGATACGGGGTAGAGGGTGGCGGTCTGGCACTGTCTTTTGATTCAACAGCCTATAATCTATACATAGCCTAAGAGACCCATCCTTTTTCCTGACACAAACTACAGGTGCTGCATAAGGTGACTTGGACTTAATTATCCACCCCTTAGCAAGCAGATCTTGGATGTATTCTTTCACCTCTTTGTAAAGGGGCTTGGGCACTGAGGCATATGTACGCTGGACTGGAATGTTGTCTTTAAGATTTATTGTCATTTCTAGGCTAGGGATACAACCTATGTCCCCGTCATCTCGAGCAAAGGCTCCTGACTCCTCATACAGCATCTGTATAACCTCCCTCTGATGCTCTTCACTTAGGTGGCTAACATCTACCGGTGGCTGCCACAGTGTAGCAGTAGGTTGGCTACTACTAGAGCTTAGAGGTGGTGTAGAATTGACTGTGTTGGCCTGAGCTAGGCTGTCCTCACTGCTCGGATTGTCTGTTTCTATTACTCTATCGATGGCCTCAATAGTACCTAGGATAGTTGAGGTGGGCAGGGTCACTGTGCTTTTAGAATGGTTTGACACTGGTACCCTTACAAAAGGTCTGTCTGTCTGTTGGATGTCCATTAAACCTTCTCCAATGCTCACCGGTTCTAGAAGTGTGGTGTCTAGGCTAGGCTCAAACAGCACAAGTGAGTTGGAGTCACTAATATCCACTGGCACTCTGCACTTTATATAAGCTACCTGACCAGGATAAACAGTGATTTCTTTCCTGCCTACTTTTACTGTGGCATCTTGTTCTCCCTGTCCTTGCTCCGCCTTTATGAAACTCACTATGGCTGCTGCCTCAGCACTGTCAATCTCTAAAGCACCGGTAAGTAAACTGACAAGAATTGACATTACTTTAGGCCTGCTCTCATTACTCTTAATGAGTTCCTGGATTACATTCAAACCAACTAATGGTCTTTCTAATTTTAGTCGACTCACTAGAAAGGGTACTCGAATGGACAGGTCTGGATCATCGTTACCTTGCAGGTTTACCACTACTTCTGTCCATCCGTCATAAGGTATCTCATCCCCTGTGACAGCTTTCACGCTAAGGCCTTCCTCCATGAGTTCACTAAGTGGACTAATAGCTTGTCTGGGTAAGTACTTGTCTTTCCAGGCACGGTCAATGATGCTAACATTGGCCCCAGTATCTAATAGGGCGGTTATCGCATAGCCATTCATGCTACATTTCAATAGAGACTTTTGGCCAATTAGTGGGGCTATCTTCTCAGGTGGGTGGGCCATGCTATTTGTCTGGGTGATATTAACTGTAATACCCTTGCCTGGCCCTGACGCTGCAACATTTTTGGTGAGGGACTTATCTTTTGAGTCGATCAGGGGTGGTCCCGTTGCCCTGACCGGTTCCCATTTCCCGACTGCTTCTGTCGCTTTAAGCAGCCTATAGAACGATGGCCTTCTTCTCCACACGAAAAGCAGTGGTTACAGTTCGGTAGGGCCTGGGCTACACATTGCTGACATCCATATGGTCTTTGTGTCTTCTTCTCTGCTTTGGTTCTGTCAGTGCCACCCTGGTTGCTAGTTTGATAGAGTCTCTCTGGCACCTGGGCCGGTGTAGCCAGCTGCTGTTTCATTGTCTCCATTGCCTGTGTTAAAGCCTCAACCTGAGCACTTAACTTCTGGATCACATTGTCTTTACCTTTGGCTTTGGTCTCTCCCACACTGCTGGTTGTCTCCTCAGTTTCTGCGAGCGTGCTGTGGGCTTGGGTCACCTTGCGGTTTGCGTTTCGTCCAAGCCTGCGCTTTCTCTCACTCTCCTCCATCGTGGTTTTGAGAACCTGTCTTAACAGAGCCTCATCAGAAACAGTGGGATCAGTGAGGAGCGGTTTCAGTTCTCGTCTGACATCCTCATGTCTCTCTCCCATGCCTTGATAGACTGCGTTTAAGAACACACCCTGGAGAAAAGCTTTGGAACTCCAACAGAGGCCTATACCATGAAGCAAGATTAATAATAATAATAATAATAATAATAATAATAATAACTTGGACTTACAGTATATAGCGCCTTTCTCAAACCCAAGGACGCTTCACAGGAAAGAACAAAACAAGGAACAAAAGACACAAATGACGAGCGCACAGAGACAAAAAACAAAGCAAAAGGCACAAAAGCACAGAGAGGGACAATTAGACAGGCATGAACAGTTAATTAGGGCCGAAGGCCTTGGTGAACAGGTGGGATTTGAGTGCCGTTTTGAAGGCGTCCAGGGTGGGAATGTTCCTGATATCTGCGGGGAGTGAGTTCCAGAGGGTGGGGGCTGAGACGCTGAAGGCCCTGTCCCCGAAGGTCTGCAGCCTGGTCCGGGGGGTGACAAGCAAGGCTTGGTGTGAGTGAGAACCCTGGCAGCTGAGTTCTGGACATACTGGAGCCTGTCCAGGGTTTTGTTGGGCACCCCGAACAGGACTCCATTGCAGTAGTCCAGACGGGAGGTGACGAAGGCGTGGACCAGAGTGGTGGCAACGGATTCTGTGAGTGAGGGTCAGAGTCTGGCAATGTTCCTCAGGTGGAAGAAGGCGTATTTGGTGACGGACTTGATGTGGGAGTGGAAGGAGAGTGTGGAGTCCAGGGTGACAACCAGGTTGCGAACCTCAGAGGATGGGGAGGTGGAGCAGCCGTCAACCACGAGAGTGAAGTCTCCCACCTTCTGAAGCAGCGCCCTGGGCGCCACGACCAGGAGCTCAGTCTTGGTGGTGTTGAGTTTGAGGAAGTTTGATGTCATCCAGGATTTTATTTCATGCAGGCAGTTGACAAGTGACTGAGGGGGGAGGAGGGAGTGGTGCTGAGATAAATCTGTGTGTCGTCGGCGTAACAATGGAAGTTGAGTCCATGACGACGGATGATCTGGCCGAGGGGGAGCATGTAGATGTTGAAGAGGAGGGGCCTAAGCACTGAGCCTTAAGGCACACCTTGGTTGACTGGGGCAGGGGGGGAACGGGAGCCATTGATGGTGACAAAATGTTCCCTGTCGGAGAGGTAGGATGCAAACCAGGAGAGGGCTGAGCCAGTGACACCCAGGACATCGGACAGGCGGTCGAGGAGAAGGGGTTGAGAGACGGTGTCAAATGCGGCAGAAAGGTCGAGAAGGATGAGGATACTGATGAGTCCAGAATCAGCGGCAGTGAGGAGGTCGTTGATGAGGGCGGTCTCAGGACTGTGATGGACTCTGAAACCGGATTGGAGGGGCTCGTGGAGTTTGTGGATGGTCATGTGATGTTGAAGTTGGCTGGCTACCTCTTTTTCCAGGATTTTACAGAGGAAGGGGAGGTTGGAAATTGGCCGGTAGTTGAGAAGGTTGCTAGGGTCCAGTCCAGGTTTTTTGAGTATGGGAGTTATGGCGGCAGTTTTTAAGCTGGTGGGGACTGTTCCGGTTTTGAATGAGGTGTTGATGATGTCCACCATAAAAGGGCAGAGGATGGGGAGGCAGTCCTTGACCAGGCTAGTGTGGGCATGGGGTCCAGGGAGCAGGTGGAGGCTTTGGCCTGGGTGACCACCTTGGTGACATGTGGGGCGTCCAGAGGTGAGAAGGAGGAGAGGCAGCATCGAGGCTGAGGTGGGGGTGAGGGGGTGGGGCTGGGGGGGGGGTTGGAGGGAGGAGTGCAGGAGTCCGGAGCTGCTGATAAATGGCGTCGACCTTGGCCTGGAAGAAGTCGCGGAATTCAATGCAGAGGTCAGGGGCACCAGGGGGATGGGGGGCGTCAGGGGGGCAGAGTAGGCGACTGATGGTGGAGAACAGCCTCCTAGGGTTGTTCTGCTGGGCGCCAATGAGATGTGAGTAGTATTGTTTTTTGGTCCGGGAAAGAGCAGCTCTGTAGGCTTTCACGTGATCATGAAAAGCCAGGAGGTGGACTGTACCGCTTTCAGACAGACACGGTTCTGGTTCTGGCTCTGGCTCCGTTCTGGAGTCTCAGAACCTTGGTGCTTTCTGGCGAACCAGCCCGTGTTCACACCAGTTTAAGCGGAACCAAAGTGGGAGGACATTATTCGGTAGTCCTTCATTTTTTTTAATTTTTTTTTTAAGTTTAATTATTTGGTCTGGCGTTCGAGTGAAACCAGCCTTGGCCCTCTCTTCTTCAGCATATGTTCAGCAAGTTCAGCATATGACTTGCTCTTTCTTGTACTGCTTTCTAGCTTTTCTTGAGATTCGGTAGATGCCCAAATCGCCACTAAACATTTGGTTTCCTCAGGAGACCACTGCAAATTATTTTTCTCTGTGTTGTCACTGCCTTCTTCTCCTTCCTGCTCGTTTTCACAGCCTAGAATGAGACACGCCCACTGATGATGTCACGGTTCCCAAGGAAAACCAACCAACTAACTGAGAACCAACTTTTCAGGTTCCGAACCAATTATTTTTTCGGTCTGAACGCGCCGGCCAGTTCAGATTAGGGTTCTGGAACCAGAACCGGCACGGAGCCCTGCCGGTGTGAAAGCCCTATGTGAGGCTTGTTTTCTTCGCGAGCCTCTCCAGACGGCGACCAGAGACCTTCAATGCACGAAGTTCAGTGGTAGACCAGGGGGCAGGGTGTGAGTATGAGACAGACCGGGTTTTGAGTGGGGCTAGAGTGTCCAGGCTATGTTGGAGGGTAATCCAGATTGACGGCCACTCCAGTGTACAGCAGGACGCGCTGACAACAGGACAGTGGAGGCTGGAGCAGAGCAACAGCTAGCAAGAGTAGCAGCTAGCAGCAGGTATGGTAACAACATCAATCCGGTCGGTGCAATCATCCAAAATGACAATTGTGTGGGTAACAGCAAAGAGTAGTGGTTGAATTGGCAACAAAAACGCACACTGACAAACAAAATCGGAGTAGAAGAGCGGTGACATTCACGCCAAGCGTCCCTTTGCACCGTCACTATTGTTAGTGGCTTAGCGAGTTAACTTCAGGTTTAACCCTGGGTTTGCCGTGCAGCAGCGTAACTACCATATATGGAGGGAACGCGACTGCATCGGGGCCTGGCGTGGTTGCGGCCCGCTCGCACGGCTCGTGTGTCCGCACCTGCGGGCCCCTACTGTATATATGACCGCGCGTGCACCGGGCCCAGCCGCGCCCAGCCGCAGCTCACCTCTGCTGAGCTGAACTTAATTGGTAAGCCGTAGGCATAACGAATCTGCATTTGTACCATGGTGTCACTTACGTGAATCTGCATTTGTACCATGGTGTCACTTACGTGACATATTCATGTGGGGCGGCTTTAGCTCAGGAGGTAGAGCGGGTCGGCCAATGACGCAAGGGTTGGCGGCTCGATCCCCGCTCCCTCCCAGCTGCCGTCGTTGTGTCCTTGGGCAAGACACTTAACCCTCCTTGCTCCCGATGGTGTGTAGGCACCCTGCGTGGCAGCCTGCCGCCATCGGTGTATGAATGGGTGAATGTAGACTATCTACTGATTGTAAAGCGCTATATAAATGCAGGCCATTTACCATCATTCACCAAATAAATAATACAATGACATCAAACTACCTGTTTTACGGACTCATATATCCATATTACATTTAAAAATTCCGTTTATATGAGGATTAATGGGCGATTTCATGTGGTAAAATTGCGCCCGTGGAATTATGGGTCATGTTGTGGTCACGTCATGTTATTTTACTAAAAATAATGCATTTTACCATCATTTCAAGTATAATGATATCAGCCAAGCAAGAATATTTCAAGTGTTTCAAGTGCTTTACTGAAATATTTGGACCATATAATGATAATACAATTACATGTAGGTGCCAAAAAGCCATATATTCACATCAAAGAACAACAATTATAATTCAAGTTTAAACAGTAAGTGTGCAGCTGCAGCATTTTTTTTTTTTTTTAAGTTTTTTTGCCACTATTTTCAACTGAGCATGCAGACAATTAAAATAAGGGTAAAACGGAAGAAGTACAGCACTGCGCAGGTCAGCATCACATCAGCTAAACAACCGAGCAAGCAACATGGACAACTACAAGCACAAAAGTGGTTTTCTCAAGAGAAAGCAGAAAGAAGAGAGGGAGAAAGAGACAGCGAAGCTTCAAAAGATATCCACTTTAAAAAAAGAAAGATGAGCTAGCAGCAGCAGCGCTAGTACTACTGGTAGCACCGAACAAGAGCCAGTGTTGGCCGCGGCTAGCAGCACCTGCAGGCCGCCACCCAGTGACACTGAGAGGGGCCTTGACTGAATTCAAATGAATCTTGACGTATCCGGTCAGCCTTTAAAACATTTCCAGTACCTGTTGTTCCAAACTGCTGTTGCTGTTGATTTTGAAGAAGGCCGGACGGCCGAAACGTCATCATTAAAGTATGCATATGGAGCCAGAGTGTGCAACACTTTCTTTCATTTAAAGTTTATCTTCAGCTGCCAGCACCTCACCACAACCTTTGGTGTGCGTTATCTTGCCTTTTATGCACAAATGTATCTACCACGCTCATGATGAAAACAAAACAGGTCAAAATAGGCTACAATCTGCCAAGCAACTTACCAACTGTTGACAGCTCACAGCTGCACTGAAACAAAAAAACAACAGATTAATTAGTCCCATACACAATCCTCCGACCAAACACTGGAATTTGCAATCTAATCACTGTTTTAACCCATACAGCAAGAAAAAAAACAAAAAACAAGCTCAATGCGGGTTTGCAGGTTTTGTTCTTCTCAATTATAGAGAACAAAACAAAACACAGGAACAAAAACCGAGACGAGCCCCCAATTCATGTTACGCCCCAAGTCTAGGAGTTAGGACTGTAACATGAAATACACGGAAACAGTATCAAAGTTGCAACAAAAACATTTTATTGCTCAAAAAGGGAAAGGGGGAACTGTCTAGCTGACAGGGAAATCTGGTCCAGCAGGCCACCGCCTTCAATACCTGATGTTACCTCTCGGACGGCACTGCTGTTCCCTACCACAAAAGGTAGCGCCTCGTTCCTGTAAGACACAAAGAAACAAACATGATTTATAAACAAAGACCAAAATGCACAAAGAAAAACAATTGAATGAGATGGTGTGTAAATGCGTGGATGAGAGAGTACTAGTCTCACACTCCAGTACAACTCTGTTGTCATGTTGAAAGTGAGTCCTCTATATAGGCAGACAGACAGGGCTGCTATCCAATCAGCAATCCAATCAGCAATCAAATTTCCAACCAGCTGCACCTGGGAAAGACTGAGCCAAAGACACTGTCGACCACAAGATAAACACCTGCAACCAGGAAGTATGTCACGGAAATAGCTAACGACGAGGAAAATGGACCGGACTCTCAGCCCATTGACGAGTCTACACATAAACTACTGTATATAATTCACAAAGAAAAGAAGAAAAACAAACGACACAGTTGTAACAAAGTCAACGCCCTGCAGAAATACCATAATAATTTAGTGTGGGGGGTAGGAAAAATCATACGTATTGCCCCTTTAAGAACATTAACCACCACCTGACACCCACTGGAGCCACCCCCAGTAAAAATGCAGTAGGACCTGAAATACAGAGAATGTGAATGAATACAGCAACAAAATATACATGCCAATGTAAAGATGGCGGAGAGGCAGAGGGGACAATGTAAAATATCATCCATTATCCATGCAGAGGAAAACTGTGGAAACTCTGATGCCATCTCATCCAGCTTCATTCACCACACCCGGGGCCGGTCGTCTGCTCGCTGAAGACCTTCTGATCGACGCATTGAGCCCCAGTTTTATAACCGATTTCAAATGGTGCTAGAAGGCTGCAAGGGGGGGGGGGCTCTAAGCACCAGGAGAAATCAGTCATCTGTTAGTGGGGCACATAAGATAGGAGGAGGAGGAGGAGAGGAGGAAGGGACGGAATCCTCACAGCACTCACTCACTGCCAGAGCTGAACTCCTTTCCCCAAGAACACTGATTTCAAATGGTGCTAGACAACAGGAACACAAATCTAAACCACCATGTGAAACCAGCTTCTGGGGGAAGACATTGGGGGTCGGACCACAGCTGCAGCGGTGAGGTGAACAGACGGTGGGGAGCGGGAGCCATTTGTTTCAACCTTTAACCGGGCAAGTCCACCAACAACATTCTGATTTATAGCAACGGCCTGTTAGGATGGCCCGTTTTGCCTCTTTGATGGATAATTGGAGGAAAAGAACCAAATGAAGAAACAACAGAACAAGATAACATGAAAGTAAGAATACACTGCACAAACTTAAGTAATTTTAGTCTACCATAATTGTCATTTTCTTAAAATAAGTGGGGGGGGGGGGGGGGGATCTGCCAATTGCATTAGATACTTTCACTTGTTTCCAATGCAAATCCATTTGTTTCAAGAATTTTGCAGCATCAAGTGGCAGTTTCTTGATAGTAGTGCAGTGTTACCTTATTCTTCAAGATATGACACTCATTTCTAGAAATTTCATGAAAAATAAGATTTGAAAGCACTAATAGTTGTAGGCTACTAGTTGTCAGTTTGCCATTATTTTTCCTATTATTCATAATTATTTAGTTTTTACTAAAAACCTAATAATATTCAAATCAGAGGCAATTGTGTAATATGATAACAAGTAGGCTAGATACATTTATATCATGTTAGATTTACAACCAGCCCTTTGAGGGCAACCACAATGCTGATGTGGCCCGGGATGAAATTGAGTTTGACACTCCTGATCTAGATGGATAAATAGCACTAGCCTGGTTAAAACCATCTGGATCCGTGAACTCACATTCTGTTTCGTTTGTTTCCGGGGCGGGCGCTTTCACAAACTACAATGTGTATGGGCCAATCAGGGACCTGCCTCTCATAGTTTACATCATAACCAGCCAATCAGGAACACGGCTGGTAAAACAGTAATGGCTGGCTCCGTGGCAGTAACGTCAGCATTCGTCGAGTTAAACAACCATACTGTAAGTGCAGTTATTGCAGAAAAAGACTCAATAACAACAATTAAACAAGAACAGGAGTATGCAACAGCAGGGTTTCTAAGCGGAAAAGAATATTTCACCGTTCTTCCGAGTGGATTTGGATTTGACTGGATCCGATGCTGATTGGCTGAGGACTGGTTACTTCCACCAGCTGAAATGACTGTACAGTATCTAAGTCCAGATGGATCCATTCCACAGAATGAAACAGAATGTGAGTTTACAGATCCAGATGGTTTAAACCAGGCTAAAATAGCACTACAGAAAAAAAAAAAAATTTTGATTTTGGGTGAACTGTCCCTTTAAAATGACCAGAAAACAACTCAAATATAATAGTACTTACTTTGTGCTAAAGCAAAGTTTGGACACGCACAGCTTTAACCCCCTCACTGCCATAGATCCTGGAGAAAAAAAGACAAAAATATCACATGACGACAGAGCGCACATGCAGCCCAGTAACTCAGCCTATATTATGTGTGTGTGTGTGTGTGTGTGTGTGTGTGTGTCTGTGTGTGTGCGTACACACCTCTAACCTCTCAGTACAGACTCCCCCGTACGTCAGTTGCTGCATTGTATAGAATGAACCTGGCTGTACCTGTACTGCATGTGTGTGTATGTGTGTGTGTGTGTGTGTGTGTGTGCGCGCGCGCGCTGCATTGTGTAGCGTGAACCTGGCTGTACCTGTCCTGCAGGTACAGACGGACACATGACACACACACTGCTGTCCATCCACACACCCCTCCGCCCCCACACTCCCTTTCACACCCATCCTTGTCTATGACATGACCCTTTACACCAGTGGTTCTCAACGTGGGGTCCGGGGACCTCCAGGGGTCCTTGAGGGGGTTCCAGGAGGTCCCCAGCAAATTGATGAATTGTTAAACTTCACCATACTTAATTTACAAGAAGTTAACACGATGGAGAATGGAGAATGATTGTTTTGGTCAGTTTCACAGTTATTTCTATACCTACTACAACATATTCTTTTGGGTAAAATCATAGAAAATCAAAGAAAATATTTTCAGAGAGTCAAAAACTCGTAAAATGGGGGGGTCCTTGGATTTAATGTGCACTAAATTAGGGGTCCGTGATATGAAAAGGGTTGAGAATCACTGGTAATAGCAGGGAATGGAAAACGATTGAATGCACTGGATACAGGTTGAATCACTCTTGTGTGGTGTTAGATAGTGTGGTGTGAAGGTTAAATAGTGTGGTGATAGAGAGTGTGGTGTTAGATAGTGTGGTGTGATAGTGTGGTGATAGAGCGAGTGTGGTGTTAGATAGTGTGGTGTGATGGTTAGATAGTGTGGTGATAGAGTGTGGTGTTAGATAGTGTGGTGTGATAGTTAGATAGTGTGGTGATAGTGTGGTGTTAGATAGTGTGGTGTGATAGTGTGGTGATAGAGCGAGTGTGGTGTTAGATAGTGTGGTGTGATGGTTAGATAGTGTGGTGATAGAGTGTGGTGTTAGATAGTGTGGTGTGATAGTTAGATAGTGTGGTGATAGAGTGTGGTGTTAGATAGTGTGGTGTGATAGTTAAATAGTGTGGTGATAGTGTGGTGTTAGATAGTGTGTTGTGATGGTTAGATAGTGTGGTGATAGAGAGAGTGTGGTGGTAGATAGTGTGGTGTGATGGTTAGATAGTGTGGTGATAGAGAGAGTGTGGTGTTAGATAGTGTGTTGTGATGGTTAGTTAGTAGGGCTGTGCCGATTCACTTATCTCCCGATTCGATACTATCACGATACTTGGGTGCCGATTCGATATATATTGCGATTCTTAAGTATTGCGATTCTACGATTATTGCGATTCGATATTACGATTTATTGCGATTTTTGTTTGTTTTTTTCTTTTCTTTTTTCAGTTTGTTTGCTTTTTTACACTAGATTAGAACATGGGAAAAGTTGAATCATACATTAGAGACTGTATATTATATTATGAGTAGGGCTGGGCGATATAGTTATAAACAGGGGCGGACTGGGATCATAATTCAGGCCGGGCATTAGATACCAAGCAGGCCAGGCCGATATGGGCCGACGCGCGTGAAATTTGGGCCGTTTGAAGCCCAATTTGGGCCGTTTGAAGCTCAATGTGGGTAGTTTGAAGCCCAATTTGGGCCGTTTGAAGCTCAATTTGGGTCGTTTGAAGCCCAATTTGGGCCGTTTGAAGCCCAATTTGGGCCAAGTCCAATTTTACAATGAGATGCACCCACTTTAACCCTGAAGTGTAATTATTACTTCAGACTAACTAATAAAGTAATAAAACCACTAGTAAACCAGTAGGCAGCGCCTGGCCTGCTGTTCAGTGAGTGGCCTGACTGCGGGCACCAAAAAAAAAAAAAAAAATTTTTTTTTTTTTTTTTTTTGCTTTTGCGATTATCGATTCTGGAATAAAAGATCGATTCAAAAAATCGTGACATTAGAAATCGCGATACTTAGGTGAATCGATTTTTTTCTCCCACACCTATTAGTTAGTGTGGTGATAGAGAGAGTGTGGTGTTAGATAGTGTGGTGTGATAGTCAGATAGTGTGGTGATAGAGAGAGTGTGGTGTTAGATAGTGTGGTGTGATAGTTAGATAGTGTGGTGATAGAGATAGTGTGGTGTTTCACACACTTTGAGTTGTCTAACTGAGCTACTTTGCTGTGCTGTGCTCGTCTATCTGCTAAATATTCCTGCTGCAATTACTGGTGAGTTTTTTAGTTGTGTGGTTTTACTTTTACTTGCTTGTGGTTTTAAAAAATAGTTTAGACTACTATCTAGCTATAGAGTGGGCCATCCAAACACAGCTGAGTGTGATCAGGTGATCCATCCCAGCTTTTGTGAAACGATCGGCTGATTGGCGTGGGCGGGGCATAGAACCTCTGTAGATGTAGTATATCTTAGCATAGTCAGTCTACAGCGGCAGCGGTAAGCGGCACGAAGACTCGGGCACAAAGACGGAGGGAGTCTTTCTGTGGGAGTCTGTCGCAGGGAGGCCAGAGCATAGGCTTTTGCTACTTCTCTTATTCTAACTTCTTATTCAAACTACTCATCTACCTAACTATGTGTTTTCTCCCCATCCCTGTTGTTGCATCAGCCCACAGACGCCGTAGACACGGCAGCTTCAGGTGTAGTAACCCTGGTAATCTTTCCTACCCTAAACGCACAATTAGTCCTTTTACCATTGCCGGGGGTCTCTGGAACTGTCAGTCGGCTGTTAAGAAAACTGAGACCATCTCGGCTCATGCTCTATCTCAAACCCTCCACTTCCTAGCTCTCACAGAGACCTGGATCATTCCAGAAAACACTGCTACTGCTGCAGCTCTCTCTGCTGCTTACTCCTTCTCGCACACCCCCAGACCCTCTGGCCGTGGCGGAGGCACTGGTCTCCTCATCTCTCCCAAATGGACCTACACTGTCACCTCTCTCTCTCATCTGTTTATCTCATCTTTTGAGTCCCATGCAGTTGCCGTATCCCTACCCATCAAACTCAACATTGTGGTAATCTACCGCCCGCCTGGTCCGCTAGGCGACTTTCTGGATGAGCTGGACACCCTTCTCTCCTTCTTTCCTGAGGATGGTACTCCACTCATCCTGCTGGGTGATTTCAACATCCAGCCAGTAACCTTACAATCTCTCCCTTTCCTTAACTTCTTCTCATCCTTTGACCTCTACCTCCAGGCACGTGCACACATAGACATGAAAGGGGGCTTGAGCCCCTGCCTTTTTTTCAGTCTGTAAAAAGTGCCCTTTTTTTTTTTTTTTTTTTTTTTATAATACATTTTTCATTTTCATTCCAACAACACATGAACAAAACAAACAGCTCAGACACATGAAAAAAATAAAATAAAGTGCCCTTTCCTGACCATGAATGCATTTCTAATGGTGCTTTGTATGGAAATTGCCCTTTCCATGCCATCACTGAAGGCAGCATTCAAAGAGAAATGCCTTTTCCAAGCTCTCTTGGCCTTGAATGCACTATTTGTAATAGGCCTCTGCATGGAGCAGTGTTTTTCTAAACCGCCCCTGAAGGCACCAACCCAAAAACGCACGTGGCCTGTCCCCACCCACTCCAGCAGTGCGCACTCCACTCAGCCAGAGCAACCATGCAGACGGACAGCAGCAGCACAGGCGCACACAGTCTGACAGATATATCAGTCAGTCAACGTGAATCAGGTATGTATGTTTGTCAAAGTCTCATCCTAAAATGAGATATTCCTCTAAATCTGGTTAAAATCGGAATATTTAAAATGAGTTATACCCCTAAATTGGCCTTCAAATTGCCTCAAATTTTCGGCTGTAGTGCCCTTTTATGAATTTGAGCCCCTGCCCCTCTAACGTTCTCTGCACATCCCTGTCTACCTCTCTCAATCTCCTCCTACTCACAAAGCAGGGAATGTGCTTGACCTGGTCTTCACCAGATCCTGCTCCACCTTTAACCTCACTGTGACTCCTCTTCCTGTATCTGACCACCACTTTATCACCTTCTCTCTTCCCATCCCCGACCCCTCCTCCCACCCATCACCCCCTCACTCTATCACCACCCGGCGCAACCTAAAAACTCTCTCACCTGACTCCCTCTCTTCTACCGTCCTCTCCTTGCTTCCCTCAGCCGAACAGTTTGCTCTCCTGTCCACTGACGAGGCTTCGACCGCTCTTCTATCCTTTCTCTCCTCTGCTCTTGATTCTCTCTGCCCTCTCACCACTAAACCTGCCCGATCCTCTCCCCCTGCTCCCTGGCTAACTGAAACTCTGCGAACTCATCGAACAGAGCTTCGGGCAGCTGAGAGAAAATGGAGAAAATCGCACCACCCTGAAGAACTCTCTTCCTACCATCTTATCCACTCCAACTTCATCTCTGCTGTCTCCAAAGCAAAAACCTCCTTCTTCTCTCTTCTTCTTCTGTCTCAAGGACATTGGCGACTGGATGTCTGCCCACCACCTCAAGCTCAACCTTGGTAAGACAGAGCTACTCTTCCTCCCAGGGAAAGACTGTCCTCTCGCAGATCTCTCCATCTCCATCGACAACACCACTGTACTGCCCTCCCAAACAGCTAAGAACCTTGGGGTGATCCTCGACAACCAGCTGTCTTGCTCAGCCAACATAGCTGCGACAGCACGCTCCTGTAGGTTCTCCCTCTACAACATCCGCAAAATCCGTCCCTTCCTCACAAGAGAAGCGACTCAACTCCTGGTCCAGTCACTTATCAGCCCTCGCCTGGACTACTGCAACGTGCTCCTGGCTGGCCTACCTGCCACCGACATCCGACCACTTCAGCTCATTCAGAACGCTGCTGCCCGTCTGGTATTCAACCAACCCAAATTCTCTCATGTCACTCCCCTCTTCCGGGACCTCCATTGGCTTCCCATCTCAGCTCGCATCAAATTCAAGACACTGGTACTGGCCTACAGGGCAGTACACCAGTCAGCTCCCCTGTACCTGCAATCTATGGTCAGGTTCCAAACCTCTCACCGCTCCCTTCGCTCCTCCACCAGTGCAGGGCGCCTCGCTCCTCCTTCGCTACGGGCGCTCAAAAGTCGCTCATCCCGATCTCGACTCTTCTCGTCCCTGGCACCCCAATGGTGGAACGAGCTGCCACCTTCGGTCAGGACTGCTGAATCACTGCCGATCTTTCGGAAAAGACTAAAGACTCACCTTTTCAGGCTCCATCTGGGCCCTTCTTGATCTAACTTCTTTCTCTCTTTATAAAAAAAAAAGAAAAAAATAAGAAAATCCTAAACTAAACTCGAACCACTGTTCCTTCAGGATTTGTAGTTGTCATAGACTGTGCTCCATAGTTGATTGCTCTATTACTGACAAAAAGTGTGTTATTGTAAGTCGCTTTGGATAAAAGCGTCTGCCAAATGACGAAATGTAATGTAATGTAATGGTGTGATAGTTAGTGTGGTGATAGAGAGCAGCAAAACACTATAGATATAAATGCTTATAGACAAATGCTTTGTATCAATACATTTAATCTCGTGTCATCTTGTTTGAAATCACGTCACTTGTTTCCAACCCATTTCATTAATTTTTCAATTTATCAATCAAGATAATGTCAAGCTGATTTGCATTGGAAGATTATCCTGCCTAGCTGGCAGATTTTACGACTCAATAAATAGCAGATTGAACGGCTTGTTAAAAGAGATGTTTGTTTTGGAGAGTGCACACCTCCGTCCCCCACCTGACTGGAGGAATGCAGCTCACAGCGTGACTGTGTGTGTGTGTGTGTGTGTGAGTGAGTGTGGTGTCTAGTTTCGGAGCACAAAGGCCTCTGTACGCCACCGTTTGTGGGAACTGGTGCCGTTACGTAACCGTGTGGTCGCCATGACAACGGGGGCTAAATGCTGCATTGTCCCGGCGGGCCCTCGCAGGTGCTTGAATGCAGGTGTCAGGTAGGGGTGGGGGATCGATACAGCATAGTATCGTGATATTTTGTGTGGCAATATACTGTATCATATCACATACGTTTATTTAAGTTTTTATGACAGTGTTGATCAGGCTGTCTGCTTGACAATTTTGCTGCAATAAAACTGATTGAAGAGAGATGAACACACTGGACATTTTTCTCTTGGATAAAACAGATGTTGACAAAGTTTTCCTTTGGGGACATAATTTGCAGTGGAAAAAAGTAAATAATAAATGAATAAATAATAAATAAATAATAAATTGCAATATATCGCATTATCACAATACTCAATATATCGCAATACTCGCATATCGCAATATCAATAATAATGTATTCTATCACGACCTAAAGTGATGAATAAATGTCTGTTAAGTCACTATCTATCACAGGCTGAGTTAACACAATGGTGATTGAGGTGATGGACGTCTTTGCATTTTCAGTATTGCAGCATTTATGAACTGGGTGTATGCGGTGACACCCCAGAGAGGGTGTGCGGAGCTAACGCAATGGACTCACTGTAACTTTACTCTAGGTTCCCGACAACTCTTGTGTGAAGTAGGATAATGAGCTACTTTTTTTCCGGTCTCTGCTTGCATTGCTGGTTACTATGGCCGAACAAAATCACTACTTTGAATCACACCTGCAATTACCACTCATCGCCATAGGTGTCGCCAAAGAGAACAAAACTGAGATATTCAAGATTATCACTTTAAGTATTATGATAATATCGTATCGTGGACAGTGACACCCTACTGACCCGTACTGATGGAGGTGTGTTAACTCATTGAGTGCCAGCCACTTTTGGAAAACGGATGCTCCCAGTGCCAGCCCTTTCAGAGCGTTTTCAGTGATTTCTCGAGGCCCACAGAATATTGTGTGATATTACTATGTAAACACCGAACACGCCCAAAGAACGATGAGACTCTATTGTATCATCAGCAAAAAAAAGTTTATTGATATCATTTTCCGTTCTTTAGTTATCAGCCGGAGAAGATAGGTTGTTTTCACCAAAAACAGACGTTTCAAACTAGAAGCTGAGATAGTCAGCCTTTTGTGAAATGAAGCATTTCAAGCACATCACTGACTCTGAAGCTAATATTTTCTGATGTAGTGACACCTCAAAAATAATTTCCTTCAATAAAACAGTGAAAACAAAGGAATATTGTTTGGCAAAATAATATTTTTTAGCTGCAACCAGCGCAGCGCTGGCCCCTGCGTGTGCAGACCCTACACCTTCTTGCTGGTCTTGATTTACTGCTGGTGGGCATCAGATATTCTAGCTTGTGTTTGTAAATCTGTCCATCGAGCCTCCTGCTGTCTGGGTCGGTGTTGTATGCTGCCCTGCGTGCCCCACCCCCCTCAACTGCACACTCCTCCGTGGGAGTGTCTCTGGTGGCTCTCTGCTGCGTTTGCTCTGCACTCAAAAGTGCGCTACGCCCAGCTTTTTCACAGCGCTCCGCCAAGCTGAGAGCTTATTCCAGCTGAGAATAATGTAACTTTTCAGAAAGACGCTGGTGTCGGCAAATAATCATGTGGAGGGGCTATCGCAGCGGAGACGGAGGGGCTCAATTGTGGCAGCAGATTGGCTGCTGTTCACAGGCACAGCTAACGTTATGCTTCATGCATATCGATGCATACCGATGCGGTTTCCGTTTCCCCACGACTTCTTCTGTGTTTTTTCCTCAACTTTCTCTAATCTGGAGAGCACTGTCCCCACCTAATAATAATAATAATAATAATAATAATAATCGGTCTTATATAGCGCTTTTCTTAATACTCAAAGACGCTTTACAATTAACAGCTAAACGTGTAACATAACTAAGGACAGGTGATTGGACAGACACATGTGGAGGTTAAGAAAGGGCAGGGGCAGGTATTCGGGGCAGGACGGAACGGGGCAGACGGGACAGGACATATACAACTAGGGAGCTACAGGGTGGGAGGGATAGGGGAGGTGGAAGATCAGATGTTATAGGCTTGCTTGAAGAGATGGGATTTAACTTGGTTTTTAAAAGAGGAGAGGGTGTCAGAGTTTCGGATGCTGGGGGGCAGGGAGTTCCAGAGGGTAGGGGCGGCAATGGCAAAGGCTCTGTCTCCGACGGTCCGATACTTGGTCTTGGTGATGGGGGTGAGAAGGTTGGCATCGGCAGAGCGGAGGCGGCGAGTGGGGGAGTGGCGGTGAAGGAGATCAGTCAGGTAGGAGGGGGCGAGGTTGTTGAGGGCTTTGTAGGTGATGAGGAGGATCTTGAAGTGAATACGTTGCTGTATGGGGAGCCAGTGGAGCTGACGGAGGATGGGGGTGATGTGTTCTCTGGAGCGGGATTGAGTGAGTAACCGGGCAGCAGAGTTCTGGACATATTGGAGTTTATGGAGGACGGTGGAAGGGAGGCCGTAAAGGATGCTATTGCAATAGTCTAATCTGGAGGTGATGAAGGCGTGAATGAGTGTTTCAGCGGCAGAGGGGGAGAGGGAGGGGCGGAGACGTGCAATGTTACGGAGGTGGAAGAAGGATGTTTTGGTGATGTTGTTGATGTGGGACTTGAAGGAGAGGGTGGGGTCCAGGATGATGCCGAGGTTGCGGGCCAGGGGGGAGGGGGTGACTGGATGACCGTCGATAGAAAGTGAGAAGTTCTGGGAGGTGGGGAGGAGGGGTTTGGGGCCAGTGATGATTATTTCAGTTTTATTGCAGTTAAGTTTCAGGAAGTTGGTGCTCATCCAGGTTTTTATTTCAGTGAGGCAGTCAGTGAGGGTGGCGAGGATGGCAGGGGTGATGGTTTTGGTGGAGATGTACAGCTGGGTGTCGTCGGCGTAGCAGTGAAAGTGAAGGCCATGGCGGCGGATGATGTGACCGAGGGGGAGCATGTAGAGGATGAAGAGAATGGGACCAAGCACGGAGCCTTGAGGGACTCCGTGTGAGACTGGGGTGGTGCGGGATTTGTGGTTATTGATGTGGATGTAGTGGGATCTGTCTGATAGATAGGATGTGAACCAGGAGAGTGCAGAGTCCAGAATGCCTATGGATTGGAGGCGACGGAGGAGAATGGAGTGGTTGATGGTGTCAAAAGCTGCGCTGAGGTCGAGGAGGAGGATGGTAAGGAAGCCAGAGTCAGAGGAGAGCAGGAGGTCGTTGGTGATTTTTAACATGGCTGTTTCAGTGCTGTGGTGGGTACGGAAACCGGATTGGAATGTTTCATAGAGGTTATTGTTGTGGAGGTGGTTTTTAAATTGGGTTGCGACGGCACGTTCCAGAAGTTTTGAAAGGAATGGGAGGTTGGAGATGGGTCTGAAGTTGTTGGGGTTGTCGGGGTCCAGGCCAGGTTTTTTGAGGGTGGGGGTAATGGCGGCAAGTTTGAGAGTCGGGGGGACGGTGCCAGAGGTGAGGGAGGAGTTGATGATGTCCGTGATGAGTGGGGCGAGGGGGGTGAGACAGGCTTTGACAAGGGGGGAGGGGATATGGTCCAGAGGGGAGGTGGATGATTTCATGCCGGTGAGTATTTTAGAGAGATCCGCTGTGGTTATGGGTGAGAAGTTGGAGAGGGAGTGGTCTGGAGGCAGGGGGGGTGCAGGCTCCAGGCTGGGGGTAGAGGCAGAGGAGGTGGCGAGCTGGTTGTGGATGTTGTCTATTTTGGAGTGGAAGAATGATAGGCAGGTGTTGCATTTGTCCTGGGTGAATGAGGGTGAGACGGTGTCCTGGGGTTTGAGGAGCTTGTTGATGGTGGAGAACAGAGTGCGGGGGTTGGAGGATCCAGAGTGAATGATGCCGGAGTAAAAGGTGGAGCGGGCTTTGTTGAGTGCAGACTGATACAGGAGGGTGTGTTCTTTGTGGGCGAGGGCGTGTACAGTGAGTCCAGTTTTCTTGTGTAGTCGTTCTAGCTGTCTCCGTTGTTTTTTGAGCTGGTGCAGTGGTGAACCAGGGGGCAGACTGGGTGAATGTGACTTTTTTTTTTTATGGGGGCAAGTTGGTTGAGGGAGGTAGACAGTGTGTTATTGTAAAAGTTGACAAGGTCCGTGGGGGATGAGTTGGTAGGGAGGGTGAGGTCAGAGAGGGTGTTGGATATGCAGGTGGAGAGGGAGTCAGGGCAAATGGACTTGAGATTGCGGAAGGTTATTGTGCGATCTTGTTTGGGTTGGGGGGCCGGGATGTCGATGTCCAGTAGGATGGCCAGGTGATCAGAGATGGTGAGGTCAGTGCTGGAGATGTGGTGGATATGGAGGCCGGTAGAGCAGACCAGATCCAGGGTGTGACCATGGCTGTGAGTGGGGAAATGTATGTGTTGGGTGTAGTTGAAGCAGGAGAGTATGTCCAGGAAGTCGTGTGCATATTTACAGTCAGGGGAGTCGATATGAATGTTAAAGTCACCAAGGAGTAATACAGATGGAGAGATGGTAGACAGTTGTGCAGTGGCGTGCCTGACCAAGTTGGTGCCCTAGGCAAGATTTTTGCTGGTGCCCCCCCCCCCCCCCCCTCCCCCAAAGAAAATATAATAAAAATTATATCGCAGCTAATTCCACCACTGCAGTGCAGGCTCAGAATCGCCCTTCCCCAGTGGCGCTGTAAGTACTTTTAGGTAGGGGGTGCTGTAAGGAAGGGACTCTCGGTGCTGCCCGCGAGGGCAGCGACGAAGAAAATTTGACGTTTTTTGGACTTTCATCCATATTTAGAAGAATATTTAATTTTAAATTAACATTAGGATTATACTGTTGTGATGTCATTATTCAGTATCTTCTCCTTTTCTCACTCACTTTCATGTAAGCACCTGCTCTCCCTTTAGTTGTTTTACACTACAACAGACACCAACATGCATAAACACTGAACTTATTATTATTATTATGGAAAACCAGATTATGATGAAAATCAAACACTTTTGAAGAGAGCGTATGAAATAAGAATAGAGCTGGGAAGCACAAACTGTTTTTTAATGCATCTTGTTGGTGGTATAAACACAAGACAGCCAAATCCAACAATTTCAAAAATCCCATTTCTTGCCACCAGGGGTGCTGCAGCACCTTCAGCACCCAGCTTCCAGCTCCCTTCCCCCACTCTGGGAAAAAGCTCCGAACAGGTAGAAGGGGGCGCGGCCGTGCAGGGGGTGGGGTGGTATGGATTAGGGACCATGGTGAAAGTGCTGCAGCCCAGGCAGCCAGAAAGCCAGAATTAGAAAAATGATTTCACTATTATTTAAAGACTTAGACGTTGTTCTGCTTATTTTTTGTCTACTATTGTAAAATAATAGTAGGCCTATTATCATGAAAAAGTATTTGTAATTTTTTTTTTTTTTACCCTCTCTGGCGCCCCTAACGGCTCAAGCGCCCCTAGCATTTGCCTAGTTCGCCTAATGGACGGCACGCCACTGCAGTTGTGTGATGAATTCAGAGAGGTCGGATAGGAATGATGGGTTGGGTTTGGGAGGGCGGTAGATTAGGGCAATAAGAAGGGGTTTAGGGCCAGGGAGTTTAAAAACCAGGTGTTCAAAAGATGATGCAGCGGGGATGGAGAGTGTGGGTCTGGGTTTGAGGTCTTGATGGTAGACGGCTGCAGTGCCTCCACCAGTGCCAACAGGGCGTGGGTTGTCCAGGTAAGAGTATCCAGCAGGGGTGGTTTGGTTTAGTGAGAGATAGTCCAGGGGTTTTTGCCATGTTTCAGTGAGACAGAGTAGATCCAGTTTATTGTCAGTAATAAATTCGTTGAGTATGAGGCTTTTATTGTTGAGGGATCTTGTATTGAACAGGGCGAGTTTCAGGGACTTTTGTTTTGAAGTTGCTGGGGCGGAAGTGGGGATTGAGCGGAGGTTGAAAGTGTTCACGTGGGGGTTGTTCTGATGACGCGTGTTGTTGTGGTGATGGAATGAGGAAGTGGAGCGGTTGCCGGACCACAGAGATGGGATGTTGTTGGTAGCGGTGGAATTATGAATAAACTTGCGACGGGAGCCTCTATGGATGTAACGGTGGCGACGGAGAAGTCCAAGGTTATTTATTGATGAAATTAATTCCATAGGCGGAGGCGTTTGGTGGTTCAGGCGGAGGAGTTGCATGCTTGAGTAGCGTAGCGTCATGTCCGAAACAGAACTGGAACTGATGGAGGTGGATAATGGCTGAGACAGATGGATTGGCAGCAGATGAAACAAGATGAACCACAGCATGACAGATGGAGAAATGAGCCGGCCTAGGCTCACGTTGGAAGCTGAGGTGGAAGGCAGCGGTCCTAGCCAGCGAGGGCTAACCGCACCGGGCCAGGTGGAGGCCTGTCCGGGGTCTGCCTTCGGCGGTGCTGGGGGGCAGCGGTCCTAGCCAGCGAGGGCTAACCGCACCGACACAGGTGGTGGCCTGTCCGGGGTCTACCCTCTCCAGCTTGCGATGGTAGATGAAGTCCGCCAGACACAGGTGAGTGCCTGAACAGTTAAGTTGTAACGTTAGCCAGATGGAGGGCAGAAGTTTGTGTTGAGAGTCCGGGTAGAGAACAGAGTAATCCGTTGCGGCCTTGTGGGCAACCAATTGTTAAGGCAGATCGAGAGGCAATGTTTTAACTCTGAATCAAATCAAAACCAATCAAATGAAAACAGAGAAAACGAATAAACTAATCCAAATTTTGGAGGGAGAAGCGGCAGCCAAACGCGCCAGCGTCCTCTCCACATCCGGCAAACGGTGGGTGGTGGATGAGTAATGGGTCCGTAACTAATAACTAATAATGGGTCCGTAAAATAGGTTATACACCTTCAATAGCTCCAATATTTTTTACAGGAGATGCATGAGGCTTTGATCCACGTCCCACCGTCAAAAAACGCATTTGCCGTCTTTAGACGTCATTGGCACTCTACGTTACTATTTGAATTGATGTCGTTCGACGTCATTGGTACTCAATGAGTTAATGCTTGACACGTCCCGGTGACAGAGAGTGTGTGACCATGAGGAATAAATGTATCAACTTAAGCTTCTGGCATACTCTTTGCGCCCAGCCAAGCGCATAGAGCGCGCGGCGATTATGACATCATCGCACGGGGCGTGTGGGGGGGCGAAGCCTGAGCGCAGCGCGGCGCGTCCATGGAGATTTTTCTATCAGCGCGTCGGGTTTTGCTCCCTGTGCCTGTGAGATCTCCGTGGTAGGCTATCAGCGAATATCTGCTGTGATTGAGTCCTCACCGTCGTACAGTCGCCTTCAAAAGCATAATGTTCGATTATAACCTTATAGCCTTCCCAAATGTTGAGGGTCGTTTTTTAGAATTTAATATATACTGTAGAATTGGGAACGTTACATTCAATTTCATTCAGACTGCCTGGCACTGATCGCCGCCATTTCTGGAGCACTCACTATGTTCTGTTTTGGCCCGCGCAGAGTGCGCGCGCCCTCCGTGGAGCCCCGCCTCCAGCGCGTGCGCGAAGAGTATGCCAGAAGCTTTAGAGTGCTGTCCTTTTCCTTATTTGATTTACCGTGAGAAGACACGCATGTCGTTTTTATTATTATTATTATCGATTGGATTTATATAGCGCCTTTCTAGTTACTCAAAGCACTTCACATATCAGGGTGGGGGAAACCACTCAACTCATCCACCACCAATGCACCAAAGCACAGCAGCCAGTTGGCAGTTTGTGCCAGAACGCTCAGCACACATCAGCTATCACGGTGGAGAGTTGAGGACTGAAAGAGCCAATTAAGTAATGAGGGGTGATTAGGTGGCCATGATTGAAGGAAGGCCTGGGGTTACACCCCCCAGGGCACCGGGGTTACACCCCCCAGGGCACCGGGGTTACACCCGCCAGGGCACTGGGGTTACACCCGCCAGGGCACCGGGGTTACACCCGCCAGGGCACCGGGGTTAATACACCCCTACTCTTGTGAAGAGTGCTGATGGGATCTTTAACTCATTGAGTGCCAGCCACTTAAGGAGAACGGACGCTCCCAGTGCCAGAGTTTCAGAGCGTTTTCAGTGATTTCTCGAGGCCCACAGAATATTGTGTGATATTACTATGTAAACACTGAACACGTACAAAGAACGATTAGACTCTCTTCTATCATCTGCAAAAAAAAGTTTATTGATCCCATTTTCCCTTCTTTAGTTATGAGCCGGAGAAGATAGGCTGTTTTGAGCGAAAAGACACTTTTCAAATTAGAAGCTGAGTTATTCCGCCTTTTGTGAAATGCAGCATTTCAAGCACATTCACTGAGTCTGAAGATAATATTTTATGATGTAGTGACGTGGTGTCGTTGTGTGGTGCCTGCGTGCCCCACCCCCCTCTCTCCCCCTCAGCTGCAAACTCCTCCCCACACTACACAGCCTCACGCACCCAGCCTAGCTCCGTTTGTGTGCGCCAGGCGGCTCCCAGCGCGACAAGGAAATGCCAACCCGGACTGCAGGGAAAGGTTTGGCCCTTCGGCGTCGGGTGCTGCCTTTCTGGCGGCTAATCGTGTGAAGAAACTATGCAGACAGACAGACAGAGGCAGAGGAGCTCAGTTGTGTGCGCGGATTGACTGCGGTTCGCAGAAAACCTCAGCTGCAAACAGAGCAATCTATATGGCTCTGGCTGCAGCATGCATCGGTTTCTCTTTGATCACGGCTTTTTCCTCCTGTTTTCCGGACCTTTCTGTAATCTGGAGAGCACTGTCGCCACCTACTGGGTCGGTAAAATAGGTTATAGACCTCCAATAGCTACAATATTTGTACAGGAGATGTATCGGGCATTGATCCACGTCCCACTGTCAAAAAACGCAATTGACGACAATCGTCGTCTTTGGCATTCTACGTTAGTATTCGAATTGACGACAACTGTCGTCATTGGCACTCAATGAGTTAATGAACACAGATAGTCAGGACCTCGGTTTAACATCTCATCCGAAGGATGGTGCTCACTCATAGGCCAGAGTCCCTGTCTCTGCCCTGGCGGCATTGGGGATGGGGCTATTATTCATGAGAGTAGAGGGAAGAACACCTCCTACTGGTCCTCCAACACCACTTCCAGCAGCAGATGGTCTCCCTCTCCCATCCAAGGACTGACCACAGCCAGACATGCTTAGCTTCCCCAGGAAAGCCTGTAATGTAATGCAGGAGCCACTGGTGCTGACACTCCTGTGCTGTAGCGCGCATGTGTGTGCGTGTGTGTGTGTGTGTGTGTGTGTGTGTGTGTGTGTGTGTGTGTGTGTGTGTGTGTGCGCGCGTGCGTACGTGCGTGTGTGTGTGTGTGTGTGTGTGTGTAGGACAACTCACAGCTAAGAGAAATAACCTGAAATATCCTAAATTCATGATATACCGGTAATAATATGTTGTCATGTGTGTGATGCCTGAGTAATTCCACTTACAGACACAAGAGGGCAACACAGCACCTAGAAGCTCCCACACCACCCAGTTAAAGGAATAGATTAGCCCAGAGGTCTTCAACGTGGGAGGCGAGCCTCCACAAGGGGGCTCCAAACCGTTTTGGGGGAGGCTCAGTGAATGGAAGTGAATAACTATACTATACTATTAAGTTTCAAAAGGAGATCTCATAGAATAGTGTGATTTGGTTAAGATACAGTAGTTTGGGGGAATTCTACTGTTTTCCCCACTTTCCCAGAGGCAGAAACAAATAAATGCCTGCAGACAGACCTGTTGTATGTATTTGGTGTAGTCTGAAATATGTCAAACAGCAATATCAGGCTCAATTGTTGAGTCTATGGGTCGGGATCAAATAACACAACCATGATCCTTTTTCCAAGAGGGGAGGCTCACAGTCACAGACTTTCACCTTTTCTGGGTGAAAGGAGAGAGGGGTGGGTGAGGGGGGATCAATTTTTCCACCAACCAGTCCTTTCCATGCTAGTGATCAAAATGTACTCATCTTTGTGAATGGGGCAGAGTCAATTACAATTCAAGCCCCAAAACAACAACAGACAGTACATACCAGCAGTCTGTCTGCTACATGACTGAATGAATAGCATAGGACACCCTCCCTCTCTCTCCCCCTCTCTCTCTGGGTGAAAGGCCTCCTTGTGGAAGGTGAGGCGAGCGTTTGTTGTTGTCGGCTCTCTCACTCCGCACAGCTTCCTGCTCCATTATCTCTCCCAGGATGTGACACGCCGAGACAGAGCCCCCCCCCCCCCCCCCCCCCCCACACACACACACACACACACACACCGCTGTCATGAATGGCGGGCCACCGGCTCCCACGGGTGATGGTGATGTCATCCTCCTGCTGCTCCGTACGGCCCCACTGCCTGGAGAGAGAGGGGTGGAGGAGAGAGGGAGAGAAAGGGAGAGAAAGAGGGAGAGAGAGGGAGGGAGATAAAGAGAGAGGGAGAGAGAGGGGGAGGGAGAGAGGGGAGGAGAGAGGGAGAGAGAGAGAGGGGGGGGAGAGGATGAGAGAGAGGGAGAGGGGGGAGAGAGAGGGGGGGAGGGGAGGAGAGAGAGAGAGAGGGGGGGGAGGAGGGCTCC